>NC_053025.1:190241560-190314963 GCF_003073215.2 Triticum urartu
GGGTCCCGAACTGTGCGTCTAGGCCGGATGGTAACAGGAGGCAGGGAACACGATGTTTTACCCAGGTTCGGGCCCTCTTGATGGAGGTAAAACCCTACGTCCTGCTTGATTAATATTGATGATATGGGTAGTACAAGAGTAGATCTACCACGAGATCAAGGAGGCTAAACCCTAGAAGCTAGCCTATGGTATGATTGTTGTATATGATTGTATATTCTATCGACTAGCCTGGCCTCGGTTTATATAATGCACCAGAGGCCTAGGATAACAAGAGTCCTAGCCGAATACGCCGGTGGGGTGGAGTCCTTGTCTTGATTGCCAAGTCTTGTGGAATCTTCCTTGTATACGGCAGCTGTCCGAACTGGCCCATGAGTATACGGCCATGGGGGGCCTCGGCCCAATCTAATAGATCGGGAGACGACGTGGTGAGTACCCCCTAGTCCAGGACACCGTCAGACGGGTATGCCGATTCAGCCGCGCACGACGGACCCGCCTCGTCAGAACAATAACCCTCCGCAGCACGTGCCGACGCCACCGGGTCATTACTCTAACCCTCTGGATAACATGATTTCGGCGACGTCACGATTGGTGTCTATCCCGGTTGAAGGCGAGTCACCAGCGGTGGTTGAAACACGGAGGGCTAGAGATCTCCTTCAGACAGCACTGGTTCAGCAGCAGGCTTATTCTTACAACCGTGATAGGGTTCATTCGACCCCTCGCCCAAGCCGGAGCTACATCAGACATATTGATGAGCCGACTGTATCAAGCAGTGGGCGGAACCGTGACCCGCCCTGTGGACATGACCCGGAGGTCGGCGGTGCTAATGCTCAAAATGTAGAGGATCAACGTAGAGCGCGTCGAGAGGCCGAGTGATAACCCACAAGTATAGGGGATCACAACAACTTTCGAGGGTATAGTATTCAACCCAAATTTATTGATTCGACACAAGGGAAGCCAAAGAATATTCTCGAGTATTAGCAGCTGAGTTGTCAATTCAACCACACCTGGAAACTTAGTATCTGCAGCAAAGTGTTTAGTAGCAAAGTAATATGATAGTAGTGGTAATGGTAGCAAAAGTAAAGACAGCAAAAGTAATGTTTTTGGTATTTTGTAGTGATTGTAACAGTAGCAGCGGGAAAGTAAATAAGCGAGAACCAGTATATGGAAAACTCGTAGGCACCGGATCAGTGATGGATAATTATGCCGGATGCGGTTCATCATGTAACAGTCATAACATAGGGTGACACAGAACTAGCTCCAATTCATCAATATAATGTAGGCATGTATTCCGTATATAGTCGCACGTGCTTATGGAAAAGTACTTGCATGACATCTTTTGTCCTACCCTCCCGTGGCAGCAGGGTTCTATTGGAAACTAAGGGATATTAAGGCTCCTTTTAATAGAGAACCAGAACAAAGCATTAGCACATAGTGAATACATGAACTCCTCAAACTACGGTCATCACCGGTAAGTATCCCCATTATTGTCACTTCGGGGTTAACGGATCATAACACATGATAGGTGACTATAGACTTGCAAGATAGGATCAAGAACTCTCATATATTGATGAAAACATAATAGGTTCAGATCTGAAATCATGGCACTCGGGCCCTAGTGACAAGCATTAAGCATAGCAAAGTCATAGCAACATCAATCTCAGAACATAGTGGATACTAGGGATCAAACCCTAACAAAACTAACTCAATTACATGATAGATCCCATCCAACCCATCACCGTCCAGCAAGCCTACGATGGAATTACTCACGCACGGCGGTGAGCATCATGAAATTGGTGATGGAGGATGGTTGATGATGACGATGACAACGATCCCCCTCTCCGGAGCCCCGAACGGACTCCAGATCAGCCCTCCCGAGAGGTTTTAGGGCTTGGCGGCGGCTCTGTATCGTAAAACGCGATGAATCCTTCTCTCTGATTTTTTTCTCTCCGAAAGCAAATATATAGAGTTGGAGTTGGCGTCGGAGGGCATCCAGGGGCCCACGAGGTAGGGGCGCGCCCTAGAGGGGGGGCGCCCCCACCCTCGTGGACAGGGTGTGGGCCCCCTGGTCTTCATCTTTGGCGAGGATTTATTATTATTTTTTCTAAGATGTTCCGTGGAGTTTCAGGTCATTCCGAGAATATTTGTTTTCTACACATAAAACAACACCATGGCAATTCTGCTGAAAACAACGTCAGTCCGGGTTAGTTCCATTCAAATCATACAAGTTAGAGTCCAAAACAAGGGAAAAAGTGTTTGGAAAAGTAGATACGACGGAGACGTATCAACTCCCCCAAGCTTAAACCCTTGCTTGTCCTCAAGCAATTCAGTTGACAAACTGATAGAAAGAAAGAAAAACTTTTACAAACTCTGTTTGCTCTTGTTGTTGTAAATATGTAAAGCCAGCATTCAAGTTTTCAGCAAAGATTATAACAACCCACATTCACAATAACGCTTAGGTCTCATGTTTACTCATATCAATGGCATAATCAACTAGCGAGCAATAATAATAAATCTCGGATGACAACACTTTCTCAAAACAATCATAATATGATATAACAAGATGGTATCTCGCTAGCCCTTTCTGAGACCGCAAAACATAAATGCAGAGCACCTTTAAAGATCAAGGACCGACTAGACATTGTAATTCATGGTAAAAGAGATCCAGTCAAGTCATACCCAATGTAATCTAACAATAATGAATGCAAATGACAGCAGTGCTTTCCAACTGGTGCCTTTTTAATAAGAGGATGATGACTCAGCATAAAAGTAAATAGATAGGCCCTCCGCAGAGGGAAGCAGGGATTTGTAGAGGTGCCAGAGCTTGGTTTTGAAATAGAGGTGAATAATATTTTGAGTGGTATACTTTCATTGTCAACATAACAACCAAGAGATGGCAATATCTTCCATGCTACACACATTATAGGCGGTTCCCAAACAGAATGGTAAAGTTTATACTCCCCCTTCCACCAACAAGCATCAATCCATGGCTTGCTCGACACAACGAGTGCCTCCAACTAACAAGAGTCCCAGGGGGAGTTTTGTTTGCAATTATTTTGATTTAGTTTGCATAAAGCATGGGACTGGGCATCTCGGTGACGAGCCACTTTCTCGTGAGTGAGGAGCGGAGTCCACTCCTCTTGAGAATAACCCGCTTAACATGGAAGATACGGACAGCCCTAGTTGATACATGAGCTATTCGAGCATACAAAACATGATATTTATTTGAAGGTTTAGAGTTTGGCACATACAAATTTACTTGGAATGGCAGGTGGATACCGTATATAGGTAGGTATGGTGGACTCATATGGAATAACTTTGGGGTTTAAGGGATTGGATGCACAAGCAGTATTCCCGCTTAGTACAGGTGAAGGCTAGCAAAAGACTGGGAAGCGACCAACTAGAGAGCAACAACAGCCATGAACATGCATTAAAATTAATCAACACCGAACGCAAGCATGAGTAGGATATAATCCACCATGAACATAAATATAGTGAAGGCTATGTTGATTTTGTTTCAACTACATGCGTGAAAATGTGCCAAGTCAAGTCACTTAAATCATTCAGAGGAGGATACAACCCTATCATACCACATCATAACCATTTCAATAGCATGTTGGCACGCAAGGTAGACCATTATAAATCATAGCTAATCAAGCATGGCACAAGAAACTATGATCTCTAGTTGTCATTGCAAACATGTTTATTCATAATAGGCCGAATCAGGAATGATGAACTAATCATATTTACAAAAACAAAAGAGGTCGAGTTCATACCAGCTTTTCTTATCTCAGTCAGTCCATCATATATCGTCATAATTGCCTTTCACTTGCACGAGCGAACGATGTGAATAATAATAATTGTGCACGTGCATTGGACTAAGCTGGAATCTGCAAGCATTCAATAAACAGGAGAAGAGAAGGCAATATGGGCTCTTTTGTCAGATCAACAATTATGCAAATAAGAGCCTCCTCAACAATTTAATCATGGTCTTCTCCTATCGACCCCCAAAGAAAAGAAAAGATATAAAACTATTTACACGGGAAAGCTCCCAACAAGCAAAAGAAGAACATGAAATATTTTTGGGTTTTCCTTTTAGTTACTACTACAAGCATGGAAAGTAAACTAATTAAAAGCTACAACTAATTTTTTTGTTTTTTCTTAAGGTTTATTAAACACACAAGAAGAAAGCATAAAAAGGAAAGTAAACTAGCATGGATGATACAATGAAAAAGTATGAGCACCGACATCTAGCAATGAGTGTGTGAACATAAATGTAATGTCGGTGGGAAATACGTACTCCCCCAAGCTTAGGATTTTGGCCTAAGTTGGTCTATGGCCACGGCTGGCCTGGCGGATATCCATAATAATAGTTGGGGTCGTACTACGATGCAGCGGCTATCGCCTCCTGAGCTGCAGCGTGGCAACGAGCGGCCTCAACCCTCCTCTCGTACTCATCTACCTCCTCTCTGGTAATAACATATCTTCCTTTTGCTTGATGATCAAAGAAGGCAGGAGCAGGAAGAGTAATATGGACAACACAGCGTCTGTCAAAGATTAGTCGATACTGGAGAGGTGATTCATTCCTCTCGACAAACTGGTGGTGAACCATAGCATTAAAGTCTAGGTAAGCAGGGGGTAATTCAATATCATCTTCGCGTATGGCTATACCAAGAAAATTAGCTATGCGGGTTGCATAAATTCCACCAAAGAAATCTCCATTAAATCTATTAAGATGCAACCTACGTACAACAATGGCTCCCAAATTATAAGATTTATCTCCTAACACAGCACTCCTAAGAATATTGAGGTCAGGGACACACATGTGACATGCCTCATCTTTACCATTAATGCATCTACCTATGAAGAGAGCAAAATAATGTATAGCAGGAAAGTGAATGCGCCCTATTGTGGCTTGTGTTATATCTCTAGATTCTCCCACATTTATACTAGCAAGAAAATCTCTAAATTCAGATTTGCGAGGATCCCTGATACTACCCCATTGTGGAAGTTTGCAAGCAGTGGTAAAATCCTCTAAGTCCATAGTGTAAGAATTTTCATAAAGATCAAACAGGACGGTTGGAGAATTACGTGAAGATGAAAATTCAAACCTCCTCACAAAGGAACTAGTGAGCTGGTGATATTGGCTGCACTTCTCTTCCTCGAAGCTCACAAGATCAGCGTTACACAAATATGCGTTAAATTCTTCCTTAATTCCTGCTCGATCCATAAAGTTCTCAGAAGGCCATTCACAAGGACGCACTGGAGCGTCTCTTGGTGGCTCTTCATCAGCATCACGCATTGCAAGCCTGAGTCCTTGCTTCCTTGAAGAACCACCTTGGAACATTTTCCTAAGCATATTTCTTCCTCTGAAAAATTTCTGAATTTTTTAGTAACTTCAAAATAAAAGTAAACCAAACTCAGTTATATTGATAGCAACTACTCCTACAAGTGCCTAGAGCCTATATCATGCATCAAAACTATTTGGAACCATATAAATTTTACATGCAAGCTCAAAAACATGGTCACCTAGGCAGGACAAATTTGCAATGAATAAAGCACTAGATCGAAAACTAATTGGACCAATGGAGGAGTCACATACCAAGGAACAATCTCCCCAAGCAGTTTTGTGAGAGGTGCTTTGAGCAAGGAGATCGAAAATGGCAGCAAGATGAGCTTGAACTCGTGCTTGAGCTAGTTATTCGTGTTTGTGGGAGGAAGAAGGAGTGTGTGGGTGAAAGGATAAGTGGAGGAGGGCCACCGTGGGCCAACGAGGCAGGGGGGCGACCCCCCTGCTGTGTTCTCAGTGCCAAATATTCTAGAAAAAATCAGATTTAAATTTCAGGGCATTTGGAGATATTGCACGGATAATTCAGATAATAGACAGAAAAAATACAATTTTTATTTTATTTAATATAAATAACAGAAAGTAAAAGTGGGGTACAGAAGGTTGTGCCTTCTAGTTTCATCCATCTCATGCTCATCAAAAGGAATCCACTAACAAGGTTGATCAGGTCTTGTTAACGAACTCACTCCGAATAACATGGAACCGGAGAAATTTTGAATAACACTAGGTTACCTCAACGGGGATATGCACATCCCCAACAATAAGAATATCATATTTCTTCTTGACAGTAGGAAGAGGAAATTCAAAACCTCCAAAAATAATCGATGGAATTTTTCCAACAGAGTTGATACTATGAACTTGAGGTTGTTTCCTCGGAAAGTGTACCGTATGCTCATTACCATTAACATGAAAAGTGACATTGCCTTTAGTGCAATCAATAACAGCCCCTGCAGTATTCAAAAAGGGTCTTCCCAGAATAATAGACATACTATCATCCTCGGGAATATCAAGAATAACAAAGTCCGTTAAAATAGTAACGTTTGCAACTACAACAGGAACATCCTAACAAATACCGACATGTATAGCAGTTGATTTATCAGCCATTTGCAAAGATATTTCAGTAGGTGTCAACTTATTCAAATCAAGTCTACAATATAAAGAGAGAGGCATAACACTAACACCGGCTCCAAGATCACATAAAGCAGTTTTAACATAGTTTCTTTTAATAGAGCATGGTATAGTTGGTACATCGGGATCTCCTAGTTTCTTAGGTATTCCACCCTCAAAAGTATAATTAGCAAGCATGGTGGAAATTTCAGCTTCCGGTATCTTTCTTTTATTTGTAACAATATCTTTCATATACTTAGCATAAGGATTCATTTTGAGCATATCAGTTAATCGCATACGCAAAAAGATAGGTCTAATCATTTCAGCAAAGCGCTCAAAATCCTCATCATCCTTTTTCTTGGATGGTTTGGGAGGAAAAGGCATGGGTTTCTGAACCCATGGTTATCTTTCTTTACCATGTTTCCTAGCAACAAAGTCTTTCTTATCATAACGTTGATTCTTTGATTGTGGGTTATCAAGATCAACATCAGGTTCAATTTCTATATCATTATCATTACTAGGTTGAGCATCATCATGAACATTATCACTAGTTTCAGGTTCATTACCAGATTGTGTTTTAGCATCAGAAATAGAAATATCATTTGGATTCTCAGGTGTTTCAGTAACAACTTTACTAGAAGCATGCAAAGTCCTATCATTTTTCTTTTTCTTCCTTTTAGAAGGACTAGGTGCATCCACATTATTTCTCTGAGAATCTTGCTCAATTCTCTTAGGGTGGCCTCCAGGATACAAAGGTTCCTGAGTCATTTTACCACCTCTTGTCATAACTCTAACAGCATTATCATTATTCTTACCATTCAATTCATTGAGCAAATCATTTTGATCTTTAAGTACTTGTTCTACTTGAGTGGTAACCATAGAAGCATGTTTGCTAATAAGTTTAAGTTCACCTTTGACATTAGCCATATAATCACCCAAGTGCTAAAGCATATTTGAATTGTATTTCAATTATCTACCAAAATAAGCATTAAAATCTTCTTGCTTAGCCATAAATTTATCAAACTCATCTAAGCATGGGCTAGCAAACTTAGTAAATGGGATTTCAGCTTTATCATATCTATAGAGAGAATTTACCTTTACTACCTGTGTCGGGTTATCAAGACCACGCGTTTCTTCAATAGGTAATGGATTAGGATCATGTGTATCTTCAACAGGCAGTAAATTAAGACCATGTATTTCTTCTATAGGAGGTAAATTCTTAACATCTTCAGCTTTAATACCTTTTTCTTTCATAGATTTCTTTGCCTCTTGCATGTCTTCAGGACTGAGAAATAGAATACCCCTCTTCTTCGGAGTTGGTTTAGGAATAGGCTCATGAACTGGCTTAGGAGGTGTCCAATTATTTTCATTTGTCAACATATTATTCAATAGGATTTCAGCTTCATCCGGTGTTCTTTCCCTGAAAACAGAACCAGTACAACTATCCAGGTAATCTCTGGAGGCATCGGTTAGTCCATTATAAAAGATATCAAGTATTTCATTTTTCCTAGGAGGATGATCAGGCAAAGCATTAAGTAACTTGAGAAGCCTCCCCCAAGCTTGTGGGAGACTCTCTTCTTCAATTTGCACAAAATTATATATATCCCTTAAAGCAGCTTGTTTCTTATGAGTAGGGAAATATTTAGCAGAGAAGTAATAAATCATATCCTGGGGGCTACGCACACAACCAGGATCAAGAGAATTAAACCATATCTTAGCATCACCCTTTAATGAGAATGGAAATATTTTAAGGATATAAAAGTAGCGAGTTCTCTCGTCATTAGTGAACAGGGTAGCTATATCATTTAATTTAGTAAGATCTGCCACAACAGTTTCAGATTCATAGCCATGAAAAGGATCAGATTCAACCAAAGTAATTATATCAGGATCAACAGAGAATTCATAATCCTTATCGGTAACACAGATAGGTGAAGTAGCAAAAGCAGGGTCAGGTTTCATTCCAGCATTTAGAGATTGCTTACTCCATTTAGCTAATAACCACTTGAGTTCGTATCTATCTTTGCAAGCTAAAATAGCTAAAGAAGATTCTTTATCAAAAACATACCCTCAGGAATAACAGGTAAGTCTTCATCATCAATTTCATCAGTATTATCAAATTCAATATTTTGATTCTCTCTAGCCCTAGCAAGTTGTTCATCAAGAAATTCACCAAGTGGCACAGTAGTATGAAGCATAGAAGTAGTTTCATCATAAGTATCATGCATAGTAGAAGTGGCATCATCAATAACATGCGACATATCAAAACGAATAGCAGAAGCAGGTTTAGGTGTCGCAAGCTTACTCATAACAGAAGGTGAATCAAGTGCAGAGCTAGATGGCAGTTCCTTACCTCCCCTCGTAGTTGAGGGATAAATCTTAGTTTTTGGATCTCTCAAGTTCTTCATAATAATAAGCAGATATTAATCCCAAGTGACTCAAAGAATAGAGCTATGCTCCCCGACAACGGCGCCAGAAAATAGTCTTGATAACCCACAAGTATAGGGGATCGCAATAGTTTTCGAGGGTAGAGTATTCAACCCAACTTTATTGATTCAACACAAGGGGAGCCAAAGAATATTCTCAAGTATTAGCAGCCGAGTTGTCAATTCAACCACACCTGGAAACTTAATATCTGCAGCAAAGTATTTAGTAGCAAAGTAATATGATAGTAGTGGTAATGGTAGCAAAAGGTAACAGTAGTAAAAGTAATGTTTTTGGTATTTTTGTAGTGATGATAGCAATAGCAACGGAAAAGTAAATAAGCGAAGAACAATATATGGAAAGCTCGTAGGCAATGGATCAGTCATGGAGAATTATGCCGGATGCGGTTCATCATGTAACAGTCATAACCTAGGGTGACACAGAACTAGCTCCAGTTCATTGATGTAATATAGGCATGTATTCTGAATATAGTCATACGTGCTTATGGAAAAGAACTTGCATGACATCTTTTGTCCTACCCTCCCGTGGCAGCGGGGTCCTTACGGAAACTAAGGGATATTAAGGCCTCCTTTTAATAGAGTACCGGAACAAAGCATTAACACATAGTGAATACATGAACTCCTCAAACTACGGTCATCACCGGTAAGTATCCCGATTATTGTCACTTCGGGGTTAACAGATCATAACACATAATAGGTGACTATAGACTTGCAAGATAGGATCAAGAACTCTCATATATTGATGAAAACATAATAGGTTCAGATCTGAAATCATGGCACTTGGGCCCTAGTGACAAGCATTAAGCATAGCAAAGTCATAGCAACATCAATCTCAGAACATAGTGGATACTAGGGATCAAACCCTAACAAAACTAACTTGATCCCATCCAACCCATCACCGTCCAGCAAGCCTACGATGGAATTACTCACGCACGGCGGTGAGCATCATGAAATTGGTGATGGAGGATGGTTGATGATGACGATGGAGATGGATTCCCCTCTCTGGAGCCCCGAATGGACTCCAGATCAGCCCTCCCGAGAGGTTTTAGGGCTTGGCGGCGGCTCCGTATAGTAAAACGTGATGAATCCTTCTCTCTGATTTTTTTTCTCCCCGAAACAAGATATATAGAGTTGGAGTTGGAGTCGGAGGAGCTCCAGGGGGGCCACGAGGTAGGGGGGCGCCCCCACCCTCGTGGACAGATGGTGGCCCCCTGGCCTTCATCTTTTGCAGGTATTTTTTATATTTTCGGAATAGAAGTTCCGTGAAGTTTCAGGTCATTCTGAGAACTTTTGTTTCTGCACATAAATAACACCATGGAAATTCTGCTGAAAACAACATCAGTCCGGGTTAGTTCCATTCAAATCATGCAAGTTTGAGTCCAAAACAAGGGCAAAAGTGTTTGGAAAAGTAGATACGACGGAGACGTATCACCAGCGCGAACATTATATCCTCCTCACTAATATTTTCGTGCAAATTTTTTACTTTCATGCTAAGAAATCACCAACTTCGGTGGAATTTCATTTATATGATGAGGTTAAGGAGATGTCACTTTATGATTTTTGTCGGGTCTGTAAGATACCCTTTGAGGGCAGCATAGAGGAACCACATCGTAATGATGTGGAGGGATTTATTGATATGATTGCTCTAAGGGAAACAAGGATGATTTCCGATGCAAGAATTACTAGCATCCATTTTCCTGTTCTACGTTACTTTGCAATATTTGCTAGTAGATGCTTAATTGGTCGCGGGAACAGTGGAAATCTTAGTGCCCCTGATATTGTTATTTTGTGCCATGCTTTGTTTCGTGATACCATTTTCAGTTTAGGCACTATTTTGTTGCTAAACGGGTAAATCTGAACCGTACAAAGCGTCCCGTCTTTGGAGGCATCTTTGCCTCGCACCTTGTTGCACACTTTAACATACCTATCAGGCATTATGAGAAAGAGGAAAAGTTGCTGCCTCCTATTTTTCTAGATTATAAGAGTATGGTAGCACATGATTTTATTGTTAAGGATAAGAAGAAGATGCTTAAATATAGATTGATATTTGATAAAAAATACTTTGAGATTATTACCTTGCCTGCTCCCTCTTTGTTAAACATATTTTCAGGCACGTATCTTATTTTGCCGGAGGCCGTTCATGCATACTGGAGCCTGACATCAGCTCCAGAGCCTGAGCCGGAGCCACCACTTGATCCTTACTGTCAGTCTGTTTATCAGTGGGATCCGGAGGAGATCGCCAACCAGTGGCACCTAGAGGACACTCCTCCATACACCGGAGAGGGCGGCTTTGAGTCGTGGCCATAGACCAACTTAGGCCAAAAGCCTAAGCTTGGGGGAGTACGTATTCCTCACCAACATTACATTCATGTTCACACACTCATTTCAGTTGTCGGTGCTCATACTTTTTCATTGTATCATCCATGCTAGTTTAATTTATTTTTAAGATTTCTTCTTGTATGTTTGAAAAACCTTAAGAAAAACAAAAAAATAGTTGTAGCTTTTAGCTAGTTTGCTTTTCATGCCTGTAGTAGTAGTAATTAAAAATAAAACCCAAAAAGATTTCTTGTTCTTCTTTTGCTTGTTGGGAGCTTTCCCATGTAAATAGTTTTATTTCCTTTCTTTTCTTTGGGGGTCGAGAGGAGAAGACCATGATGAAGATGTTGAGTGGCTCTCATATGCATTATTGTTGATCTAACCAAGAGCCCATATTACCTTGTCTTCTCCTGTGTATTAAATGCTTGCAGATTCCAGCTTAGTCCAATGCACGTGCACTATTATTATCATCCACACCGTTCGGTCGTGCAAAGTGAAAGGCAATAATGACGATATTTGATGAACTGATTGAGATGAGAGAAGCTGGTATGAACTCGACCTATCTTTTTTTGTAAATATGATTAGTTCATCATTCCTGATTCAGCCTATTATGAATTAAACATGTTTTCAATGACAATTAGAGATTATAGTTGCTCATTCCATGCTTAATTTTCTAGGACTTTATAATGGTCTACCTTGCGTGCCAACATGCTATTAAAATGGTTGCGATGTGGTATGATAGGGTGCTATCCTCCTTTGAATGATTCGAGTGGCTTGACTTGGCACATGTTCACGCATGTAGTTGAAACAAAATCAATATAGCCTCCACGATATTTATGTCATGGTGAATTATATCCTACTCATGCTTGCACTTAGTGTTGATTAATTTTAATGCATGTTCATGACTGTTGTCGCTCTCTAGCTGGTCGCTTCCTAGTCTCTTTTTAGCCTTCACTTGTACTAAGCGGGAATACTGCTTGTGCATCCACTCCCATAAACCCCAAAAGTTATTCCATATGAGTCCACCATACCTTCCTATATGCGGTATCTACCTGCCGTTCCAAGTAAATTTGTATGTGCCAAACTCTAAACCTTCAAATGAAATTTTGTTTTGTATGCTCGAATAGCTCATGTATCAACTAGGGCTGTCTATATCTTCCATGCTAGGCGGGTTATTCTCAAGAGGAGTGGACTCCGCTCCTCACTCACGAGAAAATGGCTGGTAACCGGGATGCCCAGCCCCATGCTTAAATTAAAATAATTGCAAACAAAACTCCCCCAAGATTGTTGTTAGTTGGAGGCACCCATTGTTTCGGACAAGCCATGGATTGATGTTTGTTGGTGGTAGGGGGAGTATAAACTTTACCATTCTATTCGGGAACCGCCTATAATGTGTGTAGCATGGAAGATATCGAGATCTCTCGGTTGCTATGTTGACAATGAAAGTATACCACTCAAAGTATTATTCATCTCTATTTAAAAATCAAGCTCTGGCACCTCTACAAATCCCTGCTTCTCTCTGCGAAGGGACTATCTATTTATTTTTATGTTGAGTCACCATCCTCTTATTAAAGAGCACCAGTTGGAGAGCACCGCTGTCATTTGCATGCATTACTATTAGTTTACATTGAGAGTGACTGGATCTCTTTTACCATGAATTACAATGTTTAGTCAATCCTTGAACTTCGAAGGTGCTTTGCATTTATGTTTTGAGGTCTCAGAAAGGGCTAGCGAGATACCATCTTGTTATATCATATTATGATTGTTTTGAGAAAGTGTTGTCATCCGAGATTTATTATTATTGCTCGCTAGTTGATTATGCTATTGATATGAGTAAACATGAGACCTAAATGTTATTGTGAATATGGTTAGTTCATAATCTTTGCTGAAAACTTGAATGCTGGCTCTACATATTTACAACAACAAGATCAAACAGAGTTTGTAAATTTTTTTCTTTATCACTTTTAGTTTGTCAACTGAATTGCTTTGTTCCGGTACTCTATTGAAAGGAGGCCTTAATATCTCTTAGTTTCCAATAGGACCCCGCTACCACGGGAGGGTAGGACAAAAGATGCCATGCAAGTTCTTTTCCATAAGCACGTATGACTATATTCGAAATACATGCCTACATTACATTGATGAACTGGAGCTAGTTCTATGTCACCCTATATTATAACTGTTGCATGAGGAATCGCATCCGACATAATTATCCATCATTGATCCAATGCCCACGAGCTTTTCCCCTATTGATCTTTGCTTAGTTACTTTACCGTTGCCACTGTTGCAATCACTACAAAACCAATACTGTTACTTTTTCCATCGTTACCGTTACTTCCATACTACTTTGTTACTAAATACTTTGCGGCAGATATTAAGTTTTCCTGGTGTGGTTGAATTGACAACTCAACTGCTAATACTTGAGAATATTCTTTGGCTCCCCTTGTGTCGAATCAATAAATTTGGGTTGAATACTCTGCCCTCGAAAATTTTTGTGATCCCCTATACTTGTGGGTTATTAGGGTGGACTATGGTGTGGGCGAAGCGGATCTGTGGCCGTGGACGAGGGTGTCGGTGAAGCTGCTCCGGTGGTTGGGTTAAGGATGGTGTCGACGATGCGGATCTGCGGCCATAGACGGGGCATCAGAAGCTACTCCGGTAGGTTGGATGAGGGTGCGACGAACGGATCTAAGGCCGTGGACTTGTGAGTTGGCAAAGCGGCCCCGGTAGGTTTGAGAATGGTATATGCGAAGCTACCCCGGTAGGCTTGACGATGGTGTCGGCGAAGCAGCTCCGGTAGGGTTGAGGAAGGTGGGCGCAAAGGATCAGAGGCCGTCGACGGGGCCGTCGGTGGGGCGGCTTCGGGGGGTGTGGACGAAGCGTCTCCCGTGGGGAGTACGAATGAGCCGCTGCAGATGCGCTGCGGTTGGCAAGAGTACCGGCGAATCAGATCCGGCGTCGTGGACAAGGCCAACACTGAATGGGCTGTGGTACAGTGGTGGATGAGCAGTCTACTTGTTTCTAATGGAGGTGGGAGGGGTATATGCGGCAACAGAAGCAGATTCGGCGAGGTGGACACCACTGGCAGTGAATGGGCTCTGGTACGCCGGTGGATGAGCAGTCTAGGGTTTTGAGAGGGGAGGGGTAGAAAGGCCGATGAAGTACGAACGGCGTGATGTAAGATGCTCTGGTGTTGTGGAGTTAGTCGTTTTGCGGGAGGGGACAGGAAATGGGGGTGCCGTGTGTTGGGGGAACCGGAAGTTACCAAAGCAGCCCCGACCTATTATGTAGATGAGGGCGGTACTGTAACTGTTGTTCTCCGTGCACCAAGGACAAAAGGGGAATTTCGCATGCTAAAGACTAGGTGGCGGAAATTTTAGAAGGAGGCGGGAGATTTTGCCGCCCGCGGGATCATCCGTATCTAGTTTTAACTAATTTTGGACCGTGATAGCGGGAAGGTCATGCGAGACTGTATACACGGGGCACGCGTCAGCAGTTAATAACTGGTGTGAAGTCCACCCCAGAAAAAAGACAATAACTTGGGATGATGCGGCGATAACTTGGACGTTCACACGGGCACGACCAATCATACGGGTGTAGAGGCGCGTTCACAAAAAAGGGATCAAACGCTCAGCCTATGTATTTCTTGTGTAAATAGATAATTTAGTGCCATTGGTTATTTACTTTAAACATAATGCATTGACGTGTTAGTGTAGAGGCGCACAAAAAGAAATGGATATTGTACTTCCACAAAAGAAATGGATATTGTAGTCCGCTACTTAAAAGTGTTACCTCATATGATTACATAGCCACCATTTCATAAATTGCGTACCCGTTGAATTCATATATGATTATTACATATATAACTTCATAATAGAACCTTAAATCATCCAAGACTAATGAATTTGAATGCAAGAGTAACAATGGTGCATGTACATGATAGCTACATTGGTTGTTTGAAGAAACATCACTTTAACTTTGGCATGCACAATTGAAAAGGTTTATTTAGATAGAAAAAATGTGATATGTGAGTGTCCAATCTTTATAGCGTTGAATCGATATTGTACCTTTGGCCACGATATGAAGTAGATATTGATTTATGTTCAAGCGATGCATGTCCACGATCTCTAGATTGTGATACGTGAATGAATTGTGCAATCTCTCTCACACGCATACATATCTCATTTCCCCGTGGGCATCGGAATCACACATGCGCACTTCGTGTATTTCTCTCCCTCTGTCAAGGTTAGAATCCGTCTTTCTACCCCGCCCTACAAGTCTCTCGCACAGAAACACACACTCTCTCTCTGTCGAACATGCCCGCCCCTTTAATTCCGCCCACCCACAGCCACTAATGTCTCAAAGTATAATTATGTTTCTCACACATATGCCTAAGGTTAACTCGAGTTCCGGAACCATATGAATACATATAATGGGATTCCAGCAGAGCACCTTTTTCTTTTGAGATTTCGCTCTCTCTCTCTCTCACTCTCTCTCTCACACGCACCCACACACACACGCGCGCGCGCGCTTAGACATTGTTTCTCGCTTCATTTTTCCGGCATTGCATGCACACCATTTGTTTATCTCCATGATGCTTTAAGTATGCCTCGCACACATGCTATCTACCTAGAACTTTGTTTTTGCCACTCTAGCTTTTGCCAATTTTGCTTATGCCACTCTTGAATTTGACATCTCACTTTTGCCACTCTTAGCTTTTGACAATACATCACAAATGTCATTTCATGGCAAAAATGACAATATTTCATTTCACTTTTGCCACTGTTAGCTTTTGACAATGTATCACAATTGCCACTATGAAAATTTTGCTTTTGCCACGGAATGGCAAAAGTGATACATTGTCAAAAGCTAAGAGTGGCAAAAGTGATATGTCAAATTCTAGAGTGGCATAAGCAAAATTGGCAAAAGCTAGAGTGGCAAAAACAAAGTTTTCCCATCTACCTACCCCTTAATATAGATATGTGTCACACAAACTCCTTCTGCCTAGTAGCAAGATGCCCATGCGTTGCACGGAACATCAAGATGCATTTGTATGAGTAGTTTACCTTGTGAGAGAAAAGGATGAACGAGGGAATGCCTTATTTGCAAATGTGGAGAGGGGTGTGGGTATCTTTTTGCAAAATTGCCATAGTTTCCTTCCTATCCGTCAGATATAAATTGGATGGCCTATATTGCAGGATGGCAGGAACACCATCATCACCAACTCTGTTTTTATGAGAGTAGAGATATGTAAGTGTCACTGCCCCCCTACACCCACACACACACACTTCCCGACACCAAAGGAGCAGGGTGACACCTCGATCTTGATACTAATCTATCAACTGGCTTCTCTCTCAAACACACACACACTACCCGACACCGAAGGAGTAGGGTGGTACCTTGATCTTTATAGTAATCTATCTAATCCTCTTTCAAACACACACACACACACTCACTAGTTGTGCCTCTGTGCCTACCGCACACACTCTCGATACGTCTTTCTCTCCCTCCCCCAACCCCAACAATGACAGCAGAGGGGTGACAACTCGATGTGATCTTAATCTGTCAATTGATTTGTCTCTCAAACATTGTGTCTCTGTGCCTCGCTCATACACACTCAATACGTCCTTTTCTCCGTAGCCCCCTCGATATGTAGACTTCTCGCACGCACACAGTTGTAGTGACGATGACGCTGAACCCAGTGTGCCTTGTTTTTACCAGCCTCATGTGATAGTTTTCACCCTGTTTTCTGTTAATTAACAAGGCAACCTTTTCTTTGTTACTACTAGTGAATCTCAAATCATTCGGGGCAGACATAAAATATATCACTTCAACCCAATTATCACAATAACTATTTTAAAAGAAACTAGCTAGATGCCCGTGCTTTACACGGAACATCAAGATGCATTTGTATGAGTAGTTTATCATGTGAGAGACTAGCAAGATGCCCATGCGTTGCACGGAACATCAAGATGCATTTATATGAGTAGTTTATCTTGTGAGAGAAAAGGATGAACGAGGGAATGTCTTATTTGCAAATGTGGAGAGGGGTGTGGGTATATTTTTGCAAAATTGCCATAGTTTCCTTCCTATCCATCAGATATAAATCGGACGGCCTATATTGCAGGATGGCAGGCACACCATCAACACCAACTCTGTTTTTTATAAGAGTAGAGAAAAGGATGAACGAGGAAAGGCCTTATTTGCAAAGATGGAGAGGGGTGTGGGTATCTTTTTGCAAAATTGCCATAGTTTCCTTCCTATCCGTTAGATATAAATCCGACGGCCTATATTGCAGGATGGCACGCACACCATCATCACCAGCTCTGTTTTCTACTCCCTCCATTCCTAAATATTTGTCTTTTTAGAGATTTCAACAAGTGACTACGTACGGAGCAAAATGAGTGAATCTACACTCTAAAATATGTCTACATACACATCCGTATGTGGTAGTCCATTTGAAATTTGAAAAAGACAAATATTTAGGAACGCATGGAGTATAATATAAGAGTAGACATGGATATATATCTCCAGCATGGTCTACAACAAAAATGGGTTGGACTGGTTAGCGCCGGATGCTCGCAACGCGATGACCTGAGTTCGATTCTGTGTTTAACTTTAGATTTTTATATTATATATTACTTATTTAATATATATACTTCTTTCGCTATTGTACTGACAGTGGAACCCACAAAGTACTTAGAATACAAGATTAAGGATGGACTTGTTTATTTTTAACTTTCTGTACGAAGCTTTAGCCACCCTGCAAGTCACGTGCACACTGTACATGCAATTAACTTTTTATAGAGGGAGAATCATACACGCAATTAACTCAAATTTATTGGGTGTGACTATTATTTCCAGCATAAGAGCATCTCCAATGGCAGCCAGCAAATTTCCTCGCGCTTCCTTCCGCGAAGGACGACATCAAACGCCAGTAGCATACATTTTCACAACTCTAACCAACCAGATGAAATTCGTGCAAACACGAACTGTTTTCATATAAGCATGAAGGATTTCGTATAAAAAAGCCAGATCTTCATATAAATATGATGGATTTCATTACATTTACATGAACTAAGCGGTGCTAATCCGGCTCTCTTGGTATAATTAATACTCCCTGCGTCTAGAAATACTTGTCCTAGAAATGGATGTATCTAGACTTATTTTAGTTATAGATACATCCAATTTATCCATTCTTACCACAAATATTTCCCGCCAGCCGGAGAGGGAGTATGTAACAGCCTGGTTTTGGCCCTTTCCTTTTTCTTTTAATTTAATTGGTTTTTGCTCTGTTTTTCTTTTTGGAGTGATTCTGTGGCCTTGCCACCTGGGAAATCACCTTCATTTCCTCTCCCAAGTGACTCGTGATCATCAAAACCTTGCCAAGATCATGTCACTTCACTCCTTGACCAAACCCTAAAATATTTTTCTAGGAAATATTCCTTTTTCTATTAAAGGAATAACCCTATCTGCCCTAGGTTGTGAAGAAACCTATATTTTTGTCCATCCAAAAACTCCCAAATAATTCTCATAATTCCTTTGGGTCATATGTTGCTCAAATATGCCCAAACTTTCCTGTCCTAGCCCAAGAATAATTCCCCAATAATTATTCTTCATTTCTGTCCAAAGTAGCACTTTGTGAAGGAAGTGTCATTTATATTATCTAGTTTGCTCCCAAACTTGTTGGGTATTCTTTTATGTCCAAATAATTGCCACATGCCAAAATTTAACTTTATTTGCCTAGCCAATCGTCCTCAGTAATTTGTCAAGGTTTCTGTTAAACAGAAGCCACTGTGAAGGAAGTACTAGCTAGGAGAATCCAAATGAGTAGAAATTTTGCATTCATCTTCTTGTGCTCATATTATCTCATTCCAACAAATTTCAGCCCCATCCAATCATCTATGTGAGCATAGGATCAAATCTTTGCTTCTCGCAAAATTTTCAAGTTGTGAAGCAAGTGCATTTTATATTACGTAAAAAATCCTGATAAATTAGCTGATCATGCTCCTACCTATATAACGTCTCTCCACCCAATTTTGGATCATTTCATTAAGTCATTTGTTCACCAAAATTATTCCAAGATTCTGGTCAGTGAAGATAGTTGTGAAGGAAATACCATTTTGGTGAATCCAATTGGTATGAAATTTTTACAGCATCATTGTATGACCAAATCACTAAGCCTTGCCAAATTTGAGCTCAAGTGGCATCACCATATGAGTGCATCATCCAAATCTCATTTCTGTATCAGATTTGGCAGTTGCAAAGTAACTATATTAAATCTTGGTCCAAATCATCTCAACATTAACAGGATTATAGTCCTTCCTAAGCTGATCACCCAGACAAACTCTCTGGCTCCAATCCCCTTCCTGTTGATCAGCAGTTCTCGGCCAAGTTTACTGCAGTAAACTTCAGAGGTTGCTTACCATTTAACCAGAGCAGTTTTCATCGATCTACCACCACAGTTGAAGCCACCCCTGGAAGAACTTACCACTAGACAACATTTTCCAACCTTTGGCACCTTCTCCTCGCCAGCTCGCGCGGTCACCACCTCTCTGGCATGCCATGGCCGCGTCCAGGAAGGTTTTTGCTCGGGCCCCTCCTCCTCTCGTCGTCTTCGCACTCGTGGGCATGTCCAACAGCTTCACCGTGTCGTCGCCGTCCTCCTGAAGCCATCTCCTCCTCCGCAAGCCCCTCCGTCAGCGCTCGTCGCCGCGCGCCCACGGGCGAGCTGTAGTCGACCGGCTCTGTTCACACCGTGGCTTCTTCCTCCTCTTGTCCTCGAGCTCTGCTCGTTACTATGCACCTCTGTAGCTCGTCCGCACCTCCCTCGTCGCCTTCCCGTGCCACCCCGTGCTCGCTGCGCGTCGCCGGATCTTTGGCCGAGCTTGAGCGGCGGCAACCGGCTCGGCACCTTGCCCCCGCGCCCATATAAGGCCCCTGAGCCCATCCCGAGCACTTCACCAGCCTTTCCTCGCTCCACTACCCCTCCCCAGCCTCTCAAATGAGCTCGAGGAGCTCTTTGTGTCCACCATCGCCGCCGTCTCTGTCCGCTTCGATTCCGGTGAGCCGCGCCTCCTCCCTCCGTTCCAGAACCACCTGTAGCCTCCCCAAACCCCCAGAAGCCTCCCTGCCGTTTCCCTCCTCCTCTGTTGGCCTCTGGCCGCGGTCCCCATCGGCGCCCGACGCCACTGTCCGCCATGCACGAGGCAACCACCACTATGTTCTTCCCCGGCGTACGCGAAGACCCTGGATGGATGCGCCTCTCCGCCCTGCGTAGTTTGGTAGCCGGGTCCTCGCCGGAGGTGGCCGGAGCCGGGCAGGGCAGTCGCCGGTGTCGCGCCTCTGCCTCGCGGGCGAGAGCGAGGAAGAGGACGACGACCAGTCCAGCTGGCCAGGCGGGCCCCGTGTCGCCCCCGTTCCCACCGGTCAACCGCACGGGCGTTAACCCCGCCCTACGCACGTGGATAAGTGGCCAGTCCCACGTGTAAGTCTCTCGTCTTTGACCCAGTGGCCCCGCTTGCAGTTTTTAGTGAAGGCGTATTCTAACAAATACGCTTTCCTTTGAAGAAAACGTATTCTATTTCTCCTTCGGCTTAAAGTACGTTTTCACATTCTGAAGACGTAATATGAGAAACGCGCTTTCTGTTTTTCAGCTCAGGGGCATGTTTTTAGAGTTATTTTTACAGATTGGTCCCTAAACTTCGTCGGGCTATAACTTTTTGCTCGCAACTCCGTTTGAGGTGAGTCCAAAGCCCACGTCTTCGTTTCATCGAGCCCGTTCCGTTGGTATCATTTTCACCATGTGTTAACATTTTGAAAATGACCATTTTACCCTTACGCTTAATCAGCCCCCTCCGAGTGAGAAAGTTTTCCGGCGATTCTTTCCGCGAGCTTCTCGCACGTCTTCCTGGTGTTTTCTTCATCCCCAGGCAAACCACAACCACCATTTGCATGATAGCCATGCAGTAGCATTGGTTTTTAACTTGAATCTTTAATAAATGTCTGTTCGTTTTGCTACTACTGTCGTTATTTCGGTTATGCTTATGGGTCGGTGATTACTGTCATGCTATGTTTTCTTGCTATCTGTTATCATGTTCTACCTGCTAGTATTACTTTCATATTGGTCATACTTGATAGCAGTACATGTTGGGTTGGTCATGTTCTTCAGTGTGTGACTAACGTCGGTTATTGAGTACCGTTAATATGCATTGTTCCTTTGCTATTAGCTGGTTAAGTGTTTACTCAGTTATTTTATTGATGTGTTCTTGCATGGTAATTATTGTTGATGATAATGGCCATGTTATGCTATGAGTAGTGTTGTACTTGTAATATTCATGCTCATCATTATGCCATGCTCAGTTGGATATGATTCATTGTTGATATGGTGGATAGTTATGTTGTACCCTCATGCTTATGTTGATATCATGCTCAGGCATTGTAATTGCATCATGTTATTTTATCATGGCTCAGCATATTTGCATTCAAGTTTTACCGGATTAAATTGAACTTGAACAACTGTTGGCTGAGTCATGGTGCCACCATATCGAGCTAACCAGTGCAACCACCCTTGCCTTTATGGGAAGGTCCTAACTGGGTCTATTGTCATGCCTCTCGTCGGTGCCTCCAACGAGGGAAGGTCTTGGGCGTGCGCTACCCTGATCAGGTGGGCGGATATAAGCCTTGTGTGCCCGTTGTTGTTGTTGTACCCGGGTTGTCCCCGTTTGGGACCGATTATGTTTTGCCACGACGGTGGCCCTTGGTGTCTTTGGTAGGCACGGGGTCACCCAGGACTTAGCCCAAAGGGGAGTTGGTCGGAGTGGCCGGGAGAGTGTCATGCCAGTAGATCGGTTTTGTCGGAACGCCGTTGGTCCACACGAATGGGAGTGCGAGGCCATGGGTTCCGTGGTGTGGGTACAGTGTACTAACCTCTGGAGACTGCATATTAAATCTATCGATAGCCGCGCCTGTGGATAAGGGCCCAGTTCGTAGTTGGTCACTGTGTGAGTCAACAGTAATTAATAATAACTTGATTAATAACAACCCTGGTTCGATGATGAGATAAGTTGGTTATGTGACCCATGAATGATCACCGTTTGGTTACGAGGTAACCCATTGAGCCCAGAGTGGTTCCGTTTGTGATCCGTGAATGATCACCGTGGTATCGAGGATACCGAGTTGTTGGATATTCGTGATGTTGTGCGAGAATCATGGGTAAAGATCAAGCTCCTTATGGTCATTTAATGATTAATACGGTATTGTTTATACCAAGCTTGATTTGATCCTGAGATGATCGTGTGATGTCCGAGGTTGGTAAGTGCTGCATGTGATGGTTACGAGATAACCCGAGCAGAATAAGTGGTGCATATAGTGTCATCATGTTGCATGCTAGTATCGTCAGATCTATATGTTCATACCATGCTCACATTGTTCTAGCTATATCATGTTCATGTTGTTCATGCCATGTTATCCTGATGATCTCATGATAATTCCTAATTAACCTGTAATTGCCATGCTGTTGTTTGTCTTGAATGCTTCTGGTTATTGTGAGCTTGCAAGTACATTCAATGTAATGACCTGGCGTGTCATGCCAGTTTGCAGGTCATGCCATGATTGCTTGATTGCTTGTCGTGGTTTCCGTTCGTGCGAGCTAGGATAAGTGTTCCAGCTAGAGTCCCTCCGGAGTGGAGTTCACCATTGTCGTCGCTGTTCCGCTGCTAGAAGTTTTTCGGCTGCTTTGAGTTGTTCTGCTGCTTGCATAGAGCAACTGAGGATGGCATAGTGTCGCCATGCCGATGGTATTCCTTGTAATATCGGAGACCTTGTATTCTTATTCGTGTAACAATAGAAAGCTGGTTTGTTCTATGCTAAGTAGTGCCGTATTCCAGAGGACTTCTCGTCGATCTCTGGGCTGGAATACGGGGCGTTCCGGTTTCTCTGAGCTATGGTGACACAATGCTTGGTATCAGAGCAAGTTTGGCTGTAGGACGCCCTAGTCAGTGCGAGCGGTAGAAACCAGTAGTTTAAAGTCTGTCTTGTTTATTGCTTTTGGTTGCTGCATTTGTTTGTTGCATAGCATGTGTATAGCCTTAGTATTTGTTGCTCACGATTTATCTGGTGAGTATAGTTGGCATCGGTTCGGATGCACTACAGCTTAGCCTTTACCTTTCTCCAGTTTTCTTTTCTTGCTCGTTCTTCGGTGTTTGGTGTCATTTCTGTCCCAGCAGAGTCATGCCAAGTGATCCCGACACCGTTTGCAAAACTGGTGCTCAGGTATCTCGCCGATATCCTCCTTTCAGCCCCACCTATCGTTTCGGTGATGGACATGCTTCTATCCCAAATCACTCTTTTAGTCTGTCATGTTGGCAACCCTTAATGATCTTAGTTATCAAGAAAGGGCAATGTCAGCAGCCTCAGTTTTCCCCCGCCATCCTATTCCTTGGACGAGTACGGATCTTTTTCCCTCCGCTTGATAATAATGTGGTTGCGACGTTCGTGTCCCATTACAGGTTTATCGAGTGCGTCCTCGCCTCCGAGCTAGTCCAGGTTGCTACCTAGCTAAGCTAGCACTTGGTGTAGCGCCGTTTACACCAATTCTTCCACACGTTTATTCGTCCTCGTGCACACCGTCACAGCATGGTAGATCATAGAACCGGAGATCCCGTGAGATTTGTGTGCTTAAGTAGGCATGCATATTGTGTGACTAACAGTAATATGTGACATTGATTGTATGTTAATTGATTGTTGTTGTGTGCTTTTGTTTAGTTGAGTTTTCTTTTGCTTATTTCTTTTGGGCCCCGGTATTACATTATTTTCCCCTATAAAGAGTTGCTCATCAACCAACAACAGACTCAAAGAAGCAACAAGGAGTTTAAATGTTTGGAAACTCAGCTAAACAGAATGGAATTCTCAGTTGTCTGCAGTAAAATGGGAAATATCTGATCTTGAGACTGATAATCAATTTTGCATTAGTGTGCACTCCTCACAACAGTACGGATAACTCAAGTCTACATCAGTACAAAATCCTCACGGCTGAAATGATCAAGTCAGTAGCAAGCCAAGTCAGGTACAAGATTAACGGTATATTTTCAGTCAAAGGTATGTATCATATACAAAATTTTGGCTCAGCAATGCATGATGCTTGAGATATGTTATCATCCGAAATAAATTTAGAATGTGATATGCTCAAGGAAGACAGTCAAACAAATTTTCTCATGCAAATAATCAGCCACCGAATATTATGTGTGTGTGTGTGTAGATTTCAGTCAGCATATCATAGTATGAAGTTTTGAAAATGAGAAACTCAGTCTTCCTCCACACGCTATCGGAAGAAATTTATGATGCAAGGCTCCTCGATTTTCTTCAGCATGATATGTGCACAATTTCCGGTCCAAGATACCCGGTCTTTCTTAGCAAGATACCTCAGTAAAAGCTTCTGACAGACGGAAATGAATTTTTCTCAACAAGTAAACCTGAGGAGAAGCTCCTCAAGTATGGAACTCAGGCTTCTCCAGCACAATAATCAGTTCAAGCTTCTCGTGTGAGCTATTGAGCCTTCTTCTGCACGCTACCTAGACTAAAGCATCAAGCAGAAGCTAACAAGTCTTCCTCAACAAGCTACTCGGATGGCTTCTCTCGTAAGCCACTCCGTTCACATCAATACCACAGTATTGCATCGTCCTTAGAGATTATGCGGTGAGTTGGAAATAGATGGTAGTACATTTCAAGGATCAGATTTGCCATAATTTTATCAGGAGCACAAATCAGTCGAAACATATGTATAGCTCAAGGATCAAGTGTTCGGTTGCATATGATTCTTACACATATGGTGGGCATGCATCCCCAATCATATCAGTCACTCATACGAGGTACGACAAGGATCCAACAGATATACCTAAGGAAAGTACGGATCCCACAGCCTCATGAATCATGCAAATGAAGATAAGCAGAGATACACCTCTTATGTAATACAAGGATCTACAAGATCTGGATAAGACGTCACAAAATCAACAGTCTTGACAGTGGCCACCAAGGCCAATATTCCCGCACCGACAAGGAGATCTCATGAACTCTTGTATGGTTGGCCTCAACAAAGAGCTCTGTACAGCTACAAGCCCCGAGTATATGTCATATACGTGCGGAACCCAAGCACCTGGAGTAATGACAAAGATATTGCACTATCCACGACCATGGTCCTACGAAGAATCAAGGATATATGTGGCCAACCTATTTCAGTAAGATATCCTGACAAAGAAAATCATGACCATCAAAAGGATGAGGCTGATAGCAATGGTATGATGATTTTTTCATGACCATCAGGGTCCGGATACCCAAGTCAGTTAGTGGTTAGATTACATATGGAGCCACAAAGGCATACCCTCAGTGGATTACTCTGCTCTACAAGGACTTCATATCTTGCTGACCCGCTTAAAAAATGGTTAGTGCGGAATATCCAAATCTATTCTGTCAAGTCCAAGATTCTTTTGCAACCTCAGCAGTTTGACTTCAACAACAGTATAAAGCATCGCACAACTTATTACCACATCTGGGTATACCGACAACATGGGCAAATCAAAAATCGAACAATCAGCTTAGACCAGGTATATCCACTTGTGTAACCTAGTACCCGGACAGCCCGTCATGAAAAGTATCTTCCCACCAGCATACCTGTCAGGACAGTCTCAAGATGTTAATATTTGAGGTATGCTACATTTATAAGTCTATACCCTGTTATATTTCTCACGACAGAAGGCAGTCAAATCTTTGGTAGATATCCCATGATCGAGCCAAAGAAATAAATCAAATAAATCAGTACCACCTACCGACAGTCAGATCTCGTCCAAAAATGGCCATGATTCTCGATATTTATTGAAACCAGAAGGTCTGCATGTATTTAAAGCAACCCCATGACAGAAGTAAAAGGGTTTTCATGACCAAAAGAAAATTTATGCTCAAATCCATTGGATATCACCATAGGTATGGAGAATCAACGTTAGTAAAAAGAAATTGGTATATGAGCAAAGACCTGTCAGGATTTGGGGAAAGGTGAAGCAAACCACCCTAGAGCAAGGGAAGAAAATCATATGAAATTCTTGGGGAATAATAAATAAAGGAAAAGGGATACCCGAGTTGGAAACAGTGTCCTAAGGTCATACTTGTTCCCTGAGAAACCAAATCTCGAGGACGAGATTTCTTTAAGGGGGGAAGGTTTGTAACAGCCTGGTTTTTGGCCCTTTTCTTTAATTTAATTGGTTTTTGCTCTGTTTTTCTTTTTGGAGTGGTTCTGTGGCCTTGCCACCTGGGAAATCACCTTAATTTCCTCTCCCAAGTGACTCATGATCCTCAAAACCTTGCCAAGATCATGTCACTTCACTCCTTGGCCAAACCCTAAAATCTTTTTCTAGGAAATATTCCTTTTTCTATTAAAGGAATAACCCTATCTGCCCTAGGTTGTGAAGCAACCTATATTTCTGTCCATCCAAAAATTCCCAAATAATTCTCATAATTCCTTTGGGTAATATGTTGCTCAAATATGCCCAAACTTTCCTGTCCTAGCCCAAGAATAATTCCCCAATAATTATTCATCATTTTTGTCTAGAGTGGCACTTTGTGAAGGAAGTGTCATTTATCTTATCTTGTTTGCTCCCAAACTTGTTGGGCATTCTTTTATGTCCAAATAATTGCTACATGCCAAAATTCAACTTTATTTGCCTAGCCAATCTTCCTCAGTGAGTTTTCAAAGTTTCTGTTAAACAGAAATCACTGTGAAGGAAGTGCTAGCTAGGAGAATACAAATGAGTTGAAATTTTGCATGCCTCTTCTTGTGCTCATATTATCTCACTCCTACAAATTTCAGCCCCATCCAATCATCTATGTGAGCACATGATCAAATCTTTGCTTCTGGCAAAATTTTCAGGTTGTGAAGCAAGTGCATTTTATATTACTTAAAAAATCCTGATAAATTACCAAATCATGCTCCTACCTATATAACTTCTCTCCACCCAATTTGGGATCATTTAATTGACTCATTCATTCACCGAAATTATTCCAAGATTCTGGTCAATGAAGATAGCTGTGAAGGAAGTACCATTTTGGTGAATCCAATTGGTATGAAATTTTTACATCATCATTGTATGACCAAATCACTAAGCCTTGCCAAATTTAAGCTCAAGTGGCATCACCATTTGAGTGCATCATCCAAATCTCATTTCTGGACTAGATTTGGCAGTTACAAAGCAACTATACTAAATATTGGTCCAAATCATATCAAAGTTAACAGGATTATAGTCCTTCCTAAGCTGGTCACCCCAGACAAACTCTCTGGCTCCAATCCCCTTCCTATTGATCAGCAGTTCTCGGCCAAGTTTACTACAGTAAACTTCAGAGGTTGCTTACCAGTTAACCAGAGCAGTTTTCATCAATCTACCACCGCTGTTGAAGCCTCCCCTGGAAGAACTTACCACTAGATAACGTTTGCCAACCTTTGGCACCTTCTCCTCGCCAGCTCACGCGGTCACTGTCGGTGTCAAAACTGGCTGATCTCGGGTAGGGGGTCCCGAACTGTGCGTCTAAGATCGATGGTAACAGGAGACGGGGGACACAATGTTTACCCAGGTTCGGGCCCTCTCTATGGAGGTAAAACCCTACGTCCTGCTTGATTGATATTGATGAATATGAGTGTTATAAGAGTGGATCTACCATGAGATCGTAATGGCTAAACCCTAGAAGTCTAGCCTATGTGGGTATGGTAATGAGTATATGCATTGTTCTTTCCGGACTATCCCCTTCGGTTTATATAGACACCAAAAGGATCTAGGGTTTACATGGAGTCGGTTACATAAGAGGGAATCTTCGGTCGCCAAGCTTGCCTTCCACGCCAAGTAGAGTCCAATCCGGACACGGTGCAGTCTTCGGCCTTCATGTCTTCACAGCCCATCAGTCCGACCCATAGATAACAGGCTGGACGCCCGAGGACCCCTTAGTCCAGGACTCCCTCAGTAGCCCCTGAACCTGGCTTCAATGATGAGGAGTCCGGCGCGCAGATTCGTCTTTGGCATTGTAAGGCGGGTTCCCTCCTTCCGAACTCCAGAATAGTCTTCGGATGAAGTAAGTATATCCGGACCTGTGTATATAATGGCAGAGAATATAATACCCCATGAGCCCAACTTGTTGATAACTGTTCATAACATCATATCATGCCTGCCCGGTTACTATTTCCAACCGTCGGCTAGCGAGCCACCATACGTCTCGGGGTTCGGTTTTACTGGCACGTCTTGTCAAGGCAGAGATCGTGTCCCCTTATTTACGGGATTTTCATTAACGCATGCGTGGGTAGCCCAACCGTCCCCTGGATACAACTCCTTGGTAATAGGTAAGCTTAGAGACCCTGGCGGAGACGCCCAATACTTGAAGCCTTTATATAGAGACCCAGTCTCGTTTTCTTCGCTTGCGCTTGCTTCTTCCTCAACCCCAGCCACCCCAAGTTCCAACCCTCGGGTTCCAATCGCCTCTAGCCCTAGTCATGTCCGGATCCAACCATCAGGGCCGGTGGGTGGCTTCTTCTATCATAGAGGAGGATATTGCGAAGCTCCGCGCAGCGAGGTATCTGACCCCGGAAATCTTTCATCAACTCCGGCACAAGAACAAGTTATACCGACCCCAGATCTGGCGAGAGGGTAGTATTTGTATCCCACTTCCTTCATGGGCTAGGGTTCACGCTTAACCCCTTCGTCCGGGGGCTCATGTTGTACTATGGACTAGATTTTCATGATCCGGCCCCGGACTCTATTCTTCTCATCTCGACATTTATCGTCACGTGTGAGGCCTTACTCCGGACTCCTCCGCACTTTGGCTTGTGGCTCATGACCTTGGGTGTGAGGCCGCAGGTGACAGAGAGGAGCAGGCAGAGTGCGGCAACGTCATAATAGGCAGGCTAGCTGGCGCGGATTGGCCTGAAGGATCTTTCGCCAAATCTCCCGACCTATGGCAGCAGGGGTGGTTTTATATCAGCGAGCCGTGGAGCTCCAAGTGGGCGGCTACACCTGCGTTCCGACCCGGTCCTCCAATTCAGCTTGCTTCATGGGGCAATAAGGGATTGGACTAGGGATCCATCAATGAAGTGCAGACTCTGCAAAGCCGCATCCGATGCCTTACCGAGAAGGGCATCGATCTTGTGAGCATCGTTCAAATAATGGTAGTCCACCGGATCCTGCCGTGTTAGTGACGACCTCTTTGTATGTGGGAGTTTAACCCAGAAGAGTGGCGGACTTTACAACACTTCCTTGGCACTACGCACGAAGGAATGTGGAAATTATATTTTGGGGAACGAGAGCAATGGCCGGACACCACGGAAGACGTTGGCCTTGACTGCAATCATCCGGACACTTCGGTAAGTACTCGATATCCGAGCACATTCCCTTCAGGCATCCCTTAACAAGATACTGAACAATCCATCCCTATACAGGACTGGATAAAGAAAGCGGTGTTAATCTGGTGTCCGGTGCCTCTTCCCGAAGGCCCTGCGACCGACCTGCTGATGAGAATGCTGATTCCAACACCGTACCAGGTGGCTGCGTCCGGGGAAACCGAAATCCTTTTGCCCAAGGGCAAGAGCGCAGAGGGAGCTCTCCAGGGCAAGAAGAGGGTCGCCTCCGAAGATAAGGAGGGGAAGCCTTCCAAGAGAGGAAAAACGCCGTCGTCGAGCGACTTGGGCAAGGCGAGCGGGGCTGCCATAGAGTTTGATGACGAGGACGAACCTCTAGGCAAACCGTAAGAGAGGCTGGGGTAGTTTAAGCGCACCTCGTTCTTTTCCTATGTAGTGAAGTAATCATCCGATATGTGTGCGTCCATGCAAGCTAACGCCTGGCGCTTCTCAATCGTCTTCCCCCTCGAGAGATCTTCTTCCAGAGATGATGGAGAGTGACATGCCTCCTCCGGTCCCATTGCCCAATAGGGGGGATGATACCGAGGTATCGTCTCGAAGGGCTCCTCCTAAACACCAAGTAGTACAGGAAACGACAAAGGCGTTATCCGAAGGCGGTGCCTCTGTCACTCGGGGTTCCGGGATCAAGACTGGTGTCCCCGAACCGTCTGGTTTACAGCCGGAGACGATTCTGGAGGCAAGTAAGCGGGTTCTTTCCCAGGAATGCCATACTCCGGTGGCGGTTTCCGAAGACCCAGGAGCGCCGGAAATGCCGACGGGCTTGCTACGATGAGCCTCCATTTCAGAAGAGCACCGTACCTTGATGGCTATGGTGGTCAAAAGGGTTCTATCCGCGAAGAGCGGATTGGACGAGGCCTTCATGAGCCTTCTAAGAGGTTTTGATGTATGTAATGTACCTTTGTCAATTTTATTGACATGATGCACCTGTTGTATACGCAGTAGCCCCTGAGACTCGGATTATCTTCCGAAGGAAGTGATCGGAGGATCAAATAGATATGCTCAGATATTAACCTTGGGTTACTTTGAAATACATGCTACTTCCCCTTCTGTGGCTGTCCGGAATATGGAAGTGGCCGAACTGCAGCGAAAGCTGGATATTGCGGAGGATGACGTTGCATTGATCAATAGGAGTCTTGATGACTCGCAAGGTATGTATTTCCATTCTTTACACCCATGTGCTTGACGCGGGAAAAAGATTTATTTGAGATGTGCATGAAATGCAGATGGTGCTGCCGCCGTGGAGGCTCTTCGGGCGGAGCTAATCCGGGCCAAGGAGCGGGCCCGGTTTAGTGATGCTGCTGCTGAAGGAGCATCGGTTGAACTGAAGGCCGAACAAGCTGCGCGATGCCAGGGCGAGGAGAAAGTATCCACGATGACACTTGCTTTGGAGAATGCCACTGGCCGCTGTGAAGTTCTTGAAAGGGAGAATAAAACCTTGACGGCGGAACTGGACAAGGCCCGACAGGAGGCAAGGGAAGCGCGATCAGAGTCCAGAGCACTCCGTGAGGAGGTTCGGCAGGCAAAAGAGATAGCGGCTGGAAAGCCCTTTTTGCTACAGACTAAGTTCAGCGACCCGGACTATGCTCAGCTGAACCAAGTGTGGAGTTCTCCGGACGAGTATGTGGACTTGCCGAAGAGTTCTTCCGATGCGGCGCGATATTACCAAACGCGAGCTGGATATGCGACGGAGAAGCTTTTTTGGTCATAGTTCGGTGCGTCAAAGCGCCTGCTGGTGCTTAATGAATAGATGTCCCAATGGACCGAACTTCATAGGGTATCTGGCGCTGCCATGAAGGATGTTATAATCCGGCTGTGGCCAACCGAGCCTGCACCGAGTAGCTATTTCGGTTTGGTGCAGAAGCTTGTCGATGTGGTGCCGCGAATCAATGCTGCGAAGCGATCAGCGTGCATTGAAGGTGCACGGATGACCTTTGCCGGAGTCAAGACATTTTGGGAAAAAATGAAGGCCATCGAAGTCGCCACAAAGGGTCCGTCTGACGGCAGGGGCCATCCGGAGCCAGAGAGCTATTTTGAAGATGTCCTGGAGGCCGCCCGCTTGATAAAGGGTCAATGATTAAAAAACATAATGTTCGAGTGAGATGTATGATGATTGTAAAAGAAAACTTTATAGTTAATCTATTTATATTTTGCTCGAAAAGCTTGAATTCCTCCTGTGCGGTCGTTTTAATATAATCTGAAAGTTTTCCAATCGTCGGCTTCAGCCCCCTCGTAGGAAGTACGGGGGTGTTCGGAAAAGCATTTAATCACTCTTTATGCAACGTCTTGGTCCATGAAGGAGGTGATAATGCGGCGAACTAGGCAATCGGACTATAAGGCGTTAACACTTTCACTTAACCATAGGAGTTTTATGGTGGGGCTACGACATAGCCCCTAGTGTGTATGCGGCGTGTGGTGCCTTACATATCTGATCTGCAAAAGATCCCTCATATTACACGGAGAATCGCTAAAGATTCCAATAAGTCGTCAAGTGGTTGACCAGCTCTCGCCGCATCATCACAGTCAGTTCTCTACTGAGGTGCTCATCCGGTCTAGGCCAGGGCACAATTGCAGTAGTTCTCCCTTTACTACCCTAGCCAATAGAGCGGAATGTAGGGTAGCAAACACAGGAGCCGGGCAACCCAACTATTGACCCAAGACAATGATTCGGAGCTGATGCATATAAGGCCAAACTTGCGACGCCGAAGTACGCTATAGAGTTGTTCGAACTTTTACTGGCGACTCATTCGTTCCCATGCCGAGCCCCTGGCAGGGTATGCCGAGGTGCATCTGCAAAGTAGCCGTTGAGGCCGTACTTTATTGTTGAAAGGGTACGCGAGTTTGGCCCGGGTGAGGCTTACTGAGAACGGAGCGACGTTCCAATGATAAATTTATATATATACATACATACATATATATATATATATAAAGAAAGAAAAAAAGAAACCACGGACCCGGCTATTTGACATGCTCGTGGTCGGGATTAGAGGAAAAGGGGCATAGTACAGGCTCGAAGTAAAGAGTGTGGTCTACCAAAGGTAATTTTGGACCTCCTGTTGCACGTCTGCGTAGCTCGTCCTCGGGGAGTGGAATCCTTAACGGAAGTAACCCCTTAGGTGAGTGTATGGATCCGAACTCCGATATAGAGTCCGCTGTAGATGCTTTCCAGTTTGTCACCTGTTCTTTAAACATGATAGAGAAAAAAATGAGAAAAACATATAAAAACATTACGGTAATGCTTGTAGGGTTGTCCGAATTGTGCTTCTGCCGATGCCCATGGTATCTTGAGTGCGTAGTGATGTGCGCGTGTTGCAAATTTCGCCAGTACAGTAGGTGGGTGGCGGAAGTTGAACTGCTATTTGTGTTCTGGGAGTGGTCGAACGTCGGAGGGGAACTTTTTCTGGCCCTTGGTGTTCTGCTGGCGAGCCGATCCGTCATATTTGTCAACCGGTGGCCTCCTCCCCTTGTGTTCAGCGTTAAGCTTTCCTGCCTGCTTGAAGACCCAACAGTTATGGTTGGTATGATTAGCTGGCCTATCAGGGAGACCGTGAATCTGACAAGGTCGGTCCAATATCCTATCAAGTGTGGATGGTCCATCCTTTTTTGCCTTTAGTGGCTTCTTCTGTTGTGTCGCGTATGTTGTTATGTTCGGTTTGTCTTCTCCCGCGCAAAAGCGGTTCATTAGAGCGGTGAGGGCTGTCATGGATTTGGGTCCTTCCTGGCCGAGGTGACGCGCGAGCCATTCAACCTGGACGCTATGTTTGAAGGCCGCGAGGGCTTCTGTGTCCGAACAGTCGACAATTTGGTTCTTTTTGACTAAGAACCTGGTCCAGAGCTCCCTAGCTAATTCACCGGGCTCCTGGACAATGTGACTTAAGTCATCGGCGCATAATTGCCGGACATATGTTCCCTGGAGGTTGTCTCGAAAGGCGTCTTCCAAATCTTCCCAGTTGCCAATAGGATTTTCTGGCAAACTGTTTATCCAGTACCGAGCTGGCCCTTTAAGCTTGAGAGGTAGGTATTTAATGGCGTGGAGGTCGTATCCGCGGGCCATGTAGATATGGAGGAGATAATCCTCGATCCATACTGCGGGGTCTGTTGTCCCATCGTATGATTTGATGTTAATGGGTTTAAACCCGTCTGGAAATTCATGTTCCATTACTTCATCCGTGAAGTAGAGGGGGTGTGCGGCTCCTCTATGTTGGGACACACTATGAAGTACCTCCGGCGGGCTCCGTTTACGGTGCTCGGACCGGGCATGGTCAGCTCTGTAGTGTCCGGATAGGCGACCACTGTCGTCGGTCGGGGTATATCTTGGTGATCTGTACATCGACCTTTTGCGTCCTGCTCTACCCTCCGTGCCAGATGGGTTGGTATGGTGCTCTACTTGGGCTGCTGCTTTGTCTGGACCGAACTATGATCGCCCTGCCGCATTACTCGATGGTGGTATGGGCTCCATCGCCCTGCCATCGTATTGAGGGAGCCACCTACTCTTGGGGTGGCTTTTTCCTGGGCTGTTATGGCCATATTCTTCGGCGGCCAAGACCTCGGTCCATCTATCATTGAGCAAGTCTTGGGTTGCTTGAAGCTGCAGCTGCTTCTTTCTTAAGCTCCTTGCAGTGCCTATAAGCCGACATTTAAAGCGCTCCTACTCGAGAGGTTCCTTTGGCGTGGTAAAATCCTCGTTGCCGAGGATCTCCTCCTCCTCGGAGAGGGGGAAATAGTTGCTATCCTCCGAGTCCCCTCATGTGGCCTGTTCATCAGGGCTATCTTGCCCGTCTTCCTGTTCCTCGTGCTCGGATTCTACTTCAGCAGGGTCTTTGTTGTCCGGAGTATCGTCTTCTCTAGTGCCGGCGGTGTCTTCTCTTGGGCGATGAGGCCCAGGGTGCCGATGTCCTGGCTGTGTACCAGGCGGTTTATCCTCGACCGGATTCTCCTTCTCATCGTCGAGAGCGCCGTAAGGTGTGTCTATCATACACACGTCATACCAGGAAGTGCCTGTCCCGTGTCTAGCGGGTAGTAAGTTCTGGCCTTGCCCCTCATCGTCGTCCATACCGTCGATGTCTTCGGCGCAGGGATCAGGTGTGTTGGTTACATCCTTAACAGTGGCTATGAAGTGGGTGGCGGGTGGGAAGCAAAATTTTCCGTTGTCCGCCGCAAGTTCGAACCGAACATAGTTCAGAAACGGGTCGCCCGCCAGGGATAGGTTTTTTAGCGAATTTAGTATGTCGCCCATGGGAGAGTGTTGGAAGACATCTGCGGCACTGAGCTTGAAGATTGATAACCGATCGAGTTTGACGTACGCAGGCTCGCAGGGTTTGGAGCTCGACATCGAAGGTGAGTCCGGGGTTCCGTTGATGCAGATATCATACAAAGTGGAATCCATGTGTGGCTCTAGCGCCGTGGAATCGGTGGTCCCTGTGATGGGGTTGAGCTTCCCATCTTCGGACGACTTGAACTGCTCCGGATTTGAGGCCGGAGCTGCTACAGGAGCTATCTCCTGGATGCGGCCCGATGACAGGTTCAAGCCATGTTCATCGGGGCGATGGGGAGCGGTTGTCGTGGTCTCGAATCCGTCGAAGATCAAGTCTCCACTGATGTCCGCAACGTAATTCAAGCTCCCAAATCTGACCTGATGGCCAAGGGTGTAGCTGTCGATCTGCTCCAGATGGCCAAGCGAGTTGGCCTACAGTACGAAGCCGCCGAATACTAAGATCTGTCCGGGGAGGAAGGTTTCTCCCTCGACAACGCCATTACTGACGATCGAAGGAGCCATCGAGCCCTTTGTTGACGACCCAGTGGAACTCTCAATGAAAGCACCAATGTCGGTGTAAAAACCAGCGCATCTCGGGTAGGGGGTCCCGAACTGTGCGTCTAGGATCGATGGTAACAGGAGACGGGGGACACAATGTTTACCCAGGTTCGGGCCCTCTCTATGGAGGTAAAACCCTACATCCTACTTGATTGATATTGATGAATATGAGTGTTACAAGAGTGGATCTACCACGAGATCGTAATGGCTAAACCCTAGAAGTCTAGCCTATGTGGGTATGGTAATGAGTATATGCGTTGTTCTTTCCGGACTATCCCCTTCGGTTTATATAGACACCAAAGGGGTCTAGGGTTTACATGGAGTCGGTTATATAAGAAGGAATCTTCGATCGCCAAGCTTGCCTTCTACTTCAAGTAGAGTCCAATCCGGACACGGTGCAGTCTTCAGCCTTCATGTCTTCACAGCCCATCAGTCCGACCCATAGATAACATGCTGGACGCCGGAGGACCCCTTAGTCCAGGACTCCCTCAGTCACCACCTCTCTGGCATGCCATGGCCGCGTCCAGGATGGTTTCTTACTCGGGCCCCTCCTCCTCTCGTCGTCTTCGCGCTCATGGGCATGTCCAACGGCTTCACCGCGTTGTCGCCGTCCTCCTGGAGCCATCTCCCCCTCCGTAAGCCCATTCGTTAACGCTCGTCGTCGCGCGCCCATGGGCGAGCTGTAGCCGACCGGCTTTGTTCGCGCCGTGGCTTCTTCCTCCTCCTGTCCCTGAGCTATGCTCGTTACTATGCACCTCTGTAGCTCGTCCGCACCTCCCTCGTCGCCTTCTCGTGCCACCCCGTGCTCGCTGCGTGTCGCCAGAGCTTTGGCCGAGCTTGAGCGGCGGCAATCGGCTCGGCACCTCGCCCCCGCGCCTATATAAGGCCCCCGAGCCCCTCCCGAGCACTCCACCAGCCTTGCCTCGCTCCACTACCCCTTCCCAGGCTCTCAAACGAGCTCGAGGAGCTCTCTGTGTCCACCATCGCCGCCATGGCCATCGTCTCTGTCCGCTTCGATTCCGGCGAGCCGCGTCTCCTCCCTCCGTTCTAGCACCACCTGTATCCTCCCCACACCCCTAGAAGCCTCCCTGCCGTTTCCCTCCTCCTCTGTTGGCCTCTGTCCGCGGTCCCCATTGGCGCCCGACGCCACCGTCCGCCATGCTCGAGGCAGCCACCACTCTGGCCTTCCCCGGCGTACGCGAAGACCCTGGATAGATGCGCCTTTCCATCCTGCGCAGTTTCGTAGCCGGGGCCTCGCTAGAGGTGGCCGGAGCCGGCCAGGGCAGTCGCCGGCGTCGCGCCTCTGCCTCTGCCTCGCGGGCGAGAGCGAGGAAGAGGACGACGACCAGTCTAGCTGGCCAGGCGGGCCCCGCGTCGCCCCCGTCCACACCGGTCAGCCGCACGGGCGTTGACCCCGCCCTGCCCACGTGGATAAGTGGCCGGTCCCACCTGTAAGTCTCTCGTCTTGACCCAGTGGCCCCGCTGACCGTTTTTAGTGAAGGCGTATTTCGCAAATACGCTTTCTTTTAAAGATAACGCATTATATTTCTCCTTCGGCCTAAAGTACGTTTTCACATTCTGAAGACGTAATCTCAGAAATGCGCTTTCTGTTTTTCAGCTTAGGGGCCTGTTTGTAGAGGTATTTTTACAGATTGGTCCCTGAACTTTGTCGGGCTATAACTTTTTGCTCGCAAATCCGTTTGAGGTGAATCCAAAGCCCACGTCTTCGTTTCGTCGAGCCCATTCCATTGGCATCATTTTCACCATGTGTTAACGTTCTGAAAATGACCATTTTACCCTTACGCTTAATCAGCCCCCTCCGAGTGAGAAAGTTTTCCGGCAATTCTTTCTGCGAGTTTCTCGCACGTCTTCCCGGTGTTTTCTTCATCCCCAGGCAAGCCACAACCACCATTTGCATGATAGCCATGCAGTAGCATTGGGTTTCAACTTGAATCTTTAATAAATGTCTGTTTGTTTTGCTACTACTGTTGTTATTTCGGTTATGCTTATGGGTCGGTGATTACCGTCATGCTATGTTTTCTTGCTATCTGTTAGCATGTTCTACCTGCTAGTATTACTTTCATATCGGTCATACTTGATAGCAGTACATGTTGGGTTGGTCATGTTCTTCGGTGCATGACTAACATCGGTTACTAAGTACCGCTAATATGCATTGTTCCTTTGCTGTTAGCTGGTTAAGTGTTTACTCGGTTATTTTATTGATGTGTTCTTGCATGGTAATTATTGTTGATGATAATGGTCATGTTATGCTATGAGTAGTGTTGTACTTGTAATATTCATGCTCATCATTATGCCATGCTCAGTTGGATATGATTCATTGTTGATATGGTGGATAGTTATGTTGTACCCTCATGCTTATGTTGATATCATGCTCATGCATTGTAACTGCATCATGTTATTTTATCATGACTCAGCATATTTGCATTCAAGTTTTACTGGATTAAATTGAACTTGAACAACTGTTGGCTGAGTCATGGTGCCATCATATCGAGCTGACTAGTGCAACCACGCTTGCCTTTATGGGAAGGTCCTAACTGGGTCTATTGTCATGCCTCTCGCCGATGCCTCCAACAAGGGAAGGTTATGGGCGCGCGCTACCCTGATCAGGTAAGCAGACATAAGCCTTGTGTGCCCATTGTTGTTGTTGTACCCGGGTTGTCCCCATTTGGGACCGTTTATGTTTTGCCACGACGGTGGTCGTCGGTGCCTTTGGTAGGCATGGGGCCACCCAGGACTTAGCCCAAAGGGGAGTTGGTCGGACTGACCAGGAGAGTGTCATGGCAGTAGATCGATTTTGTCGGAACGTCGTTGGTCCACCCGAATGGGAGTGCGAGGCCATGGATTCCGTGGTGTGGGTACAGCGTACTAACCTCTGCAGAGTGTATATTAAATTTATCGATAGCCGCGCCCGCGGATAAGGGCCTAGTTCATAGTTGGTCACACTATGAGTCAACAGTAATTAATAATAACTTGATTAATAACAACCCTGGTTTGATGATGAGATAAGTTGGTTATGTGATCCGTGAATGATCACCGTTTGGTTACAAGGTAACCCGTTGAGCCCAGAGTGGTTCCATTTGTGATCCGTGAATGATCACCGTGGTATCGAGGATACCAAGTTGTTGGATATTCGTGATGTTGTGCGAGAATCGTGGGTAAAGATCAAGCTCCTTGTGGTCATTTAATGATTACAACGGTATTGTTTATACCAAGCTTGATTTGATCCTAAGATGATCGTGTGATGTCCGAGGTTGGTAAGTGCTGCATGTGATTGTTACGAGATAACCCGAGCAGAATAAGTGGTGCATATAGTGTCATCATGTTGCATGCTAGTATCGTCAGATCTATATGTTCATACCATGCTCACATTGTTCTAGTTATTGTTGGAAATATGCCCTAGAGGCAATAATAAAAGCATTATTATTATATTTCCTTGTTCATGATAATTGTCTTTATTCATGCTATAATTGTGTTATCCGGAAATCGTAATACATGTGTGAATAACAGACACCAACATGTCCCTAGTAAGCCTCTAGTTGACTAGCTCGTTGATCAACAGATAGTCATGGTTTCCTGACTATGGACATTGGATGTCATTGATAACGAGATCACATCATTAGGAGAATGATGTGATGGACAAGACCCAATCCTAAACATAGCATAAAGATCGTAAGCACATGAAGCAATATGGGTGAAGGAGTTCATCACCGACCTAGGAGTCATACCCAATGCGTCGGGGCCAATCAAACTCTTTTGTGACAACACTGGAGCTATTGCACTTGCCAAGGAGCCCAGGTTTCACAAGAAGACAAGGCACATCAAGCGTCGCTTCAACTCCATTCGTGAAAATGTTCAAGATGGAGACATAGAGATTTGTAAAGTACATACGGAACTGAATGTAGCAGATCCGTTGACTAAACCTCTCCCTAGAGCAAAACATGATCAACACCAAAATTCCATGGGTGTTCGATTCATCACAATGTAACTAGATTATTGACTCTAGTGCAAGTGGGAGACTGTTGGAAATATGCCCTAGAGGCAATAATAAAAGCATTATTATTATATTTCTCTGTTCATGATAATTGTCTTTATTCATGCTATAACTGTATTATCCGGAAATCGTAATACACGTGTGAATACATAGACCATAATATGTCCCTAGTAAGCCTCTAGTTGACTAGCTCGTTGATCAACAGATAGTCATGGTTTCCTGGCTATGGACATTGGATGTCATTGATAACGGGATCACATCATTAGGAGAATGATGTGATGGACAAGACATGCTATAATTGTGTTATCCGGAAATCGTAATACATGTGTGAATAACAGACACCAACATGTCCCTAGTAAGCCTCTAGTTGACTAGCTCGTTGATCAACAGATAGTCATGGTTTCCTGACTATGGACATTGGATGTCATTGATAACGAGATCACATCATTAGGAGAATGATGTGATGGACAAGACCCAATCCTAAACATAGCATAAAGATCGTATAATTCGTTTGCTAGAGTTTTTCCAATGTCAAGTATCTTTTCCTTAGACCATGAGATCGTGTAACTCCCGGATACCCTAGGAGTGCTTTGGGTATACCAAACGTCACAACGTAACTGGGTGACTATAAAGGTAGACTACGGGTATCTCCGAAAGTGTCTGTTGGGTTGACACGGATCAAGACTGGGATTTGTCACTCCGTATGGCGGAGAGGTATCACTGGGCCCACTCGGTAATGCATCATCATTATGAGCTCAAAGTGACCAAGTGTCTGGTCACGGGATCATGCATTACGGTACGAGTAAAGTGACTTGCCGGTAACGAGATTAAACGAGGTATTGGGATACCGACGATCGAATCTCGGGCAAGTAACATACCGATTGACAAAGGGAATTGTATACGGGGTTGCTTGAATCCTCGACATCGTGGTTCATCCGATGAGATCATCGTGGAGCATGTGGGAGCCAACATGGGTATCCAGATCCCACTGTTGGTTATTGACCGGAGAGTCGTCTCGGTCATGTCTGCCTGTCTCCTGAACCCGTAGGGTCTACACACTTAAGGTTCGGTGACGCTAGGGTTGTAGGGATATGTATATGCAGTAACCCGAATGTTGTTCGGAGTCCCGGATGAGATCCCGGACGTCACGAGGAGTTCCGGAATGGTCCGGAGGTAAAGAATTATATATAGGAAGTGCTGTTTCGGCCATCGGGACAAATTTCGGGGTCACCGGTATTGTACCGGGACCACCGGAAGAGTCCCGGGGGCCCACCGGGTGGGGCCACCTGCCCCGGGGGCCACATGGGCTGTAGGGGGTGCGCCTTGGCCTACATGGGCCAAGGGCACCAGCCACAATAGGCCCATGCGCCTAGGGTTTCCATAGGGGAGGAGTCCCACTAGTGGAAGGCACCCCCTAGGTGCCTTGGGGGGGAGGGAAACCTCCCCTTGGCCGCCGCCCCCTAGGAGATTGGATCTCCTAGGCCGGCGCCCCCCTAGGCCCTCCTATATATAGTGGGGGAAGGAGGGCTCTTGAGACATGCCTTTGGTTGCCTCCTTCTCCCTCTCCAACACCTCCTCCTCCTCCATAGTGCTCGGCGAAGCCCTGACGGAGTACTGCAGCTCCACCATCACCACGCCGTCGTGCTGTTGCTGGAGCCATCCTCCTCAACCTCCCCTTCCCCCTTGCTGGATCAAGAAGAAGGAGACGTTACGCTAACCGTACGTGTGTTGAAAGCGGAGGTGCCATCCGTTCGGCGCTAGGATCTCCGGTGATTTGGATCACGTCGTGTTCGACTACATCATCCCCGTTCTTTGAACGCTTCCGCTCGCGATCTACAAAGGTATGTAGATGCATTCGATCACTCGTTGCTAGATGAACTCATAGATGGATCTTGGTGAAACCGTAGGAAATTTTTTGTTTTCTGCAACGTTCCCCAACAGTGGCATCATGAGCTAGGTCTATGTGTAGTTCTCCTTGCGCGAGTAGAACACAATTTGTTGTGGGCGTAGATGTTGTCAACTTTCTTGCCGCTACTAGTCTTATCTTGCTTCAACGGTATTGTGGGATGAAGCGCCCCGGACCAACCTTACACGTATGCTTACGTGAGACCGGTTCCACCGACTAACATGCACTAGTTGCATAAGGTGGCTGGCGGGTGTCTGTCTCTCCTACTTTAGTTGGAGCGAATTCGATGAAAAGGGTCTTTATGAAGGGTAAATAGAAGTTGACAAATCACTTTGTGACTTTCACGTAGGTAAGAAAACGTTCTTGCTAGAACCCTATTTTAGCCACGTAAAACTTGCAACAACAATTAGAGGACGTCTAACTTATTTTTGCAGCAAGTGCTTTGTGATATGATATGGCCAAAGTTGTGATGAATGATGAATGATATGTATGTGATGTATGAGTTGTTCATGCTATTGTAATAGGAATCACGACTTGCATGTCGATGAGTATGACAACCGGCAGGAGCCATAGGAGTTGTCTTTATTTTTGTATGACCTGCGTGTCATTGAGAAACGCCATGTAAATTACTTTACTTTATTGCTAAACGTGTTAGCCATAGTAGTAGAAGTAATAGTTGGCGAGCAACTTCATGGAGACACGATGATGGGGATCATGATGATGGAGATCATGGTGTCAAGCCGGTGACAAGATGATCATGGAGCCCCAAGATGGAGATCAAAGGAGCTATGTGATAATGGCCATATCATGTCACTATTATTATTTGATTGCATTTGATGTTTATCATGTTTTGCATCTTGTTTACTTAGAACGACGGTAGTAAATAAGATGATCCCTCATAATAATTTCAAGAAAGTGTTCCCCCTAACTGTGCACCGTTGCGACAGTTCGTTGTTTCAATGCACCACGTGATGATCGGGTGTTTGATCCAAACGTTCACATACAACGGGTGTAAGACAGTTTTACACATGCAAAACACTTAGGGTTAACTTGACGAGCCTAGCATGTACAGACATGGCCTCGGAACACAGAAGACCGAAAGGTCGAGCATGAGTCGTATAGAAGATACGATCAACATGAAGATGTTCACCGACGTTGACTAGTTCGTCTCACGTGATGATCGGACACAGCCTAGTTGACTCGGATCATGTTATACTTAGATGACTAGAAGAGGGATGTCTATCTAAGTGGGAGTTCATTGATTAATTTGATTAGATGAACTTAATTATCATGAACTTAGTCTAAAATCTTTACAATATGTCTTGTAGATCAAATGGCCAACGTAGTCCTCAACTTCAACGCGTTCCTAGAGAAAACCAAGCTAAAAGACAATGGCAGCAACTATACGGACTGGGTCCGGAACCTGAGGATCATCCTCATAGCTGCCAAGAAAGATTATGTCCTATAAGCACCGCTCGGTGATCCACCCGTCCCACAAACCCAAGACATTATGAACGCTTGGCAGACACGTGCTGATGACTACTCCCTCGTTCAGTGCGGCATGCTTTACAGTTTAGAGCCGGGGCTCCAAAAGCGTTTTGAGAGACATGGAGCATATGAGATGTTCGAAGAGCTGAAATTAGTTTTTCAAGCTCATGCCCGGGTCGAGAGATATGAAGTCTCCGACAAATTCTTTAGTTGTAAGATGGAGGAAAATAGTTCTATCAGTGAGCACATACTCACTATGTCTGGGTTACATAACCGCTTGACTCAGCTGGGAGTTAATCTCCCGGATGATGCGGTCATTGACAGAATCCTCCAGTCGCTTCCACCAAGCTATAAGAGCTTTGTGATGAACTTCAATATGCAGGGGATGGAAAAGACCATTCCTGAGGTATTTGCAATGCTGAAATCAGCAGAGGTAGAAGTCAAGAAGGAACATCAAGTGTTGATGGTCAATAAAACCACTAAGTTCAAGAAGGGCAAGGGTAAAAAGAACTTCAAGAAGGACGGCAAGGGAGTTGCCGCGCCCGGCAAGCAAGCTGCTAGGAAGAAGCCAAAGAATGGACCCAAGCCCGAGACTGAGTGCTTTTATTGCAAGGGAAGTGGTCACTGGAAGCGGAACTGCCCCAAATACTTAGCGGACAAGAAGGCCGGCAAAACAAAAGGTATATATGATATACATGTAATTGATGTGTACCTTACTAGTACCCGTAGTAGCTCCTGGGTATTTGATACCGGTGCAGTTGCTCACATTTGTAACTCAAAGCAGGGGCTGCGGAATAAGCGGAGACTGGCAAAGGACGAGGTGACGATGCGCGTCGGGAATGGTTCCAAGGTCAATGTGATCGCCGTCGGCACGCTACCTCTATATTTGCCTTTGGGATTAGTTTTAAACCTTAATAATTGTTATTTAGTGCCAGCTTTGAGCATGAACATTGTATCGGGATCTCGTTTAATTCGAGATGGCTACTCATTTAAATCCGAGAATAATGGTTGTTCTATTTATATGAGAGATATGTTTTATGGTCATGCTCCTCTGGTGAATGGTTTATTCTTAATGAATCTCGAGTGTAATGTTACACATATTCATAGTGTGAGTACCAAAAGATGTAAAGTTGATAATGATAGTCCCACATACTTGTGGCACTGCCGCCTTGGTCACGTAGGTGTCAAACGCATGAAGAAGCTCCATGCGGATGGACTTTTGGAGTCTCTTGATTATGAATCATTTGACACGTGCGAACCATGCCTCATGGATAAAATGACCAAGACTCCATTCACAGGAACAATGGAGCGAGCAACTAACTTATTGGAAATCATACATACTGATGTGTGTGGTCCAATGAGTGTTGAGGCTCGCGGTGGCTATCGTTATGTTCTCACCCTCACTGATGATTTGAGTAGATATGGGTATATCTACTTAATGAAACACAAGTCTGAAACCTTTGAAAAGTTCAAGGAATTTCAGAGTGAGGTTGAGAATCAACGTGACAGGAAAATCAGGTTTCTACGATCAGATCGTGGAGGAGAATACTTGAGTCACGAATTTGGCACACACTTAAGAAAATGTGGAATAGTTTCACAACTCACGCCGCCTGGAACACCTCAGCGTAATGGTGTGTCCGAACGTCGTAATCGCACTCTATTAGATATGGTGCGATCTATGATGTCTCTTACCAATTTACCGCTGTCTTTTTGGGGCTATGCTTTAGAGACTGCCGCATTCACTTTAAATAGGGCTCTGTCGAAATCCGTTGAGACGACACCGTATGAATTATGGTTTGGGAAGAAACCTAAGCTATCATTTCTAAAAGTTTGGGGATGCGATGCTTATGTCAAGAAACTTCAACCTGAGAAGCTCGAACCCGAGTCGGAAAAAATGCGTCTTCATAGGATACCCTAAAGAAACTGTTGGGTATACCTTCTACCTCAGATCCGAAGGCAAGATCTTTGTTGCCAAGAATGGATTCTTTCTAGAGAAAGAGTTTCTCTTGAAAGAAGTAAGTGGGAGGAAAGTAGAACTTGATGAAGTATTACCTCTTGAACCGGTAAGTGGCGTAGCTCAAGAAAATGTTCCTGAGGTGCTTGCACCGACTAGAGAGGAAGTTATTGATGATGATCGTGATACTTCTGATCAAGTTTCTACTGAACTTTGTAGGTCCACAAGGACACGTTCCGCACCAGAGTGGTACGGCAACCCTGTCTTGGAAATCATGTTGTTAGACAACGGTGAACCTTCGAACTATGAGGAAGCGATGGCGGGCCCGGATTCCGACAAATGGCTGGAAGCCATGAAATCCGAGATAGGATCCATGTATGAAAACAAAGTATGGACTTTGACTGACTTGCCCGTTGATCGGCGAGCCATAGAAAATAAATGGATCTTTAAGAAGAAGACAGACGCGGATGGTAATGTGACCATCTATAAAGCTCGGCTTGTCGCTAAGGGTTATCGACAAGTTCAAGGGGTTGACTACGATGAGACTTTCTCACCGGTAGCGAAGCTAAAGTCCGTCCGAATCATGTTAGCGATTGCCGCATTCTACGATTATGAGATATGGCAAATGGACGTCAAAACGGCATTCCTTAATGGATTCCTTAAGGAAGAATTGTATATGATGCAGCTGGAAGGTTTTGTCGATCCTAAGAATGCTGACAAGGTGTGCAAGCTCCAACGCTCGATTTATGGGCTGGTGCAAGCATCTCGGAGTTGGAACATTCGCTTTGATGAGATGATCAAAGCGTTTGGGTTTACACAGACTTATGGAGAAGCCTGCGTTTACAAGAAAGTGAGTGGGAGCTCTGTAGCGTTTCTCATATTATATGTAGATGACATACTTTTGATGGGAAATGATACAGAACTCTTGGACAGCATCAAGGCCTACTTGAATAAGAGTTTTTCAATGAAGGACCTTGGAGAAGCTGCTTATATATTAGGCATCAAGATCTATAGAGATAGATCGAGACGCCTCATAGGTCTTTCACAAAGTACATACCTTGATAAGATATTGAAGAAGTTCAATATGGATTAGTCTAAGAAGGGGTTCTTGCCTGTACTACAAGGTGTGAAATTGAGCTCAGCTCAATGTCCGACCACGGCAGAAGATATAGAAGAGATGAGTGTCATCCCCTATGCCTCAGCCATAGGTTCTATTATGTATGCCATGTTGTGTACCAGACCTGATGTAAACCTTGCCGTAAGTTTGGTAGGAAGGTACCAAAGTAATCCCGGCAAGGAACACTGGACAGCGGTCAAGAATATCCTGAAGTACCTGAAAAGGACTAAGGAAATGTTTCTCGTTTATGGATGTGACGAAGAGCTCGTCGTAAAGGGTTATGTCGACGCTAGCTTCGACACAGATCTGGATGACTCTAAGTCACAAACCGGATACGTGTATATTTTGAATGGTGGGGCAGTAAGCTGGTGCAGTTGCAAGCAGAGCGTCGTGGCGGGATCTACATGTGAAGCGGAGTACATGGCAGCCTCAGAGGCAGCACATGAAGCAATATGGGTGAAGGAGTTCATCACCGACCTAGGAGTCATACCCAATGCGTCGGGGCCAATCAAACTCTTTTGTGACAACACTGGAGCTATTGCACTTGCCAAGGAGCCCAGGTTTCACAAGAAGACAAGGCACATCAAGCGTCGCTTCAACTCCATTCGTGAAAATGTTCAAGATGGAGACATAGAGATTTGTAAAGTACACACGGACCTGAATGTAGCAGATCCGTTGACTAAACCTCTCCCTAGGGCAAAACATGATCAACACCAGAATTCCATGGGTGTTCGGATTCATCACAATGTAACTAGATTATTGACTCTAGTGCAAGTGGGAGACTGTTGGAAATATGCCCTAGAGGCAATAATAAAAGCATTATTATTATATTTCCTTGTTCATGATAATTGTCTTTATTCATGCTATAATTGTGTTATCCGGAAATCGTAATACATGTGTGAATAATAGACACCAACATGTCCCTAGTAAGCCTCTAGTTGACTAGCTCGTTGATCAACAGATGGTCATGGTTTCCTGACTATGGACATTGGATGTCATTGATAACGAGATCACATCATTAGGAGAATGATGTAATGGACAAGACCCAATCCTAAACATAGCATAAGATCGTATAGTTCGTTTGCTAGAGTTTTCCAATGTCAAAGTATCTTTTCCTTAGACCATGAGATCGTGTAACTCCCGGATACCATAGGAGTGCTTTGGGTATACCAAACGTCACAACGTAACTGGGTGACTATAAAGGTAGACTACGGGTATCTCCGAAAGTGTCTGTTGGGTTGACACGGATCAAGACTGGGATTTGTCACTCCGTATGACGGAGAGGTATCACTGGGCCCACTCGGTAATGCATCATCATAATGAGCTCAGAGTGACCAAGTGTCTGGTCACGGGATCATGCATTACGGTACGAGTAAAGTGACTTTCCGGTAACGAGATTGAACGAGGTATTGGGATACCGACGATCGAATCTCGGGCAAGTAACATACCGATTGACAAAGGGAATTGCATACAGGGTTGCTTGAATCCTCGACATCGTGGTTCATCCGATGAGATCATCGTGGAGTATGTGGGAGCCAACATGGGTATCCAGATCCCGCTGTTGGTTTTGACCGGAGAGTCGTCTCGGTCATGTCTACATGTCTCCCGAACCCGTAGGGTCTACACACTTAAGGTTCGGTGACGCTAGGGTTGTAGGCATATGTATATGCAGTAACCCGAATGTTGTTCGGAGTCCCGGATGAGATCCCGGACGTCACGAGGAGTTCCGGAATGGTCCGGAGGTAAAGAATTATATATAGGAAGTGCTATTTCGGCCATCGGGACAAGTTTCGGGGTTATCGGTATTGTACCGGGACCACCGGAAGGGTCCCGGGGGTCCACCGGGTGGGGCCACCTGTCCCGGGGGGCCACATGGGCTGTAGGGGGTGCGCCTTGGCCTACATGGGCCAAGGGCACCAGCCCCAAGAGGCCATGCGCCTAGGGTTTCCATAGGGGAGGAGTCCCACTAGTGGAAGGCACCCCCTAGGTGCCTTGGGGGGGAGGGAAACCTCCCCTTGGCCGCCGCCCCCTAGGAGATTGGATCTCCTAGGCCGGCGCCCCCCTAGGCCCTCCTATATATAGTGGGGGAAGGAGGGCTCTTGAGACACGCCTTTGGTTGCCTCCTTCTCCCTCTCCAACACCTCCTCCTCCTCCATAGTGCTCGGCGAAGCCCTGACGGAGTACTGCAGCTCCACCATCACCATGCCGTCGTGCTGTTGCTGGAGCCATCTTCCTCAACCTCTCCTTCCCCCTTGCTGGATCAAGAAGAAGGAGACGTTACGCTAACCGTACGTGTGTTGAACGCGGAGGTGCCGTCCGTTCGGCGCTAGGATCTCCGGTGATTTGGATCACGTCGTGTTCGACTACATCATCCCCGTTCTTTGAACGCTTCCGCTCGCGATCTACAAAGGTATGTAGATGCATCCGATCACTCGTTACTAGATGAACTCATAGATGGATCTTGGTGAAACCGTAGGAAATTTTTTGTTTTTTGCAACGTTCCCCAACAGTTATATCATGTTCATGTTGTTCATGCCATGTTATCCTGATGATCTCATGATAATTCCTGATTAACCTGTAATTGCCATGCTATTGTTTGTCTTGAATACTTCTGGTTATTGTGAGCTTGCAAGTACATTCAATGTACTAACCTGGCGTGTCATGCCAGTTTGCAGGTCATGCTGTGATTTCTTGATTGCTTGTCGTGGTTTCCGTTCGTGCGAGCTAGGATAAGTGTTCCAGCTAGAGTCCCTGCGGAGTGGAGTTCACCACTGTTGTCCTTGTTCCGCTGCTAGAAGTTTTTCGGTTGCTTCGAGTTGTTCTGCTGCTTGCATAGAGCAACTGAGGATGGCATAGTTTCGCCGTGCCGATGTTATTCCTTGTAATATCGGAGACCTTGTATTCTTATTCGTGTAACAATAGAAAGTTGGTTTGTTCTACGCTAAGCAGTGCCATATTCCACAAGACTTCTCCTCGGCCTCTGGGCTGGAATACGGGGCATTCCGGTTTCTCTGAGCCGGGGTGCCACAGAGTACCTAATCTAAATGGCTGCCCGCAGATCCCTTTGTCTTCCTCATGTCCGTCATACACTTGCGGGGTCGACGAAGGTCCTTGGAAGAGATGAAGCAGCAAAGAAACCACCTGAATGCGCAGTCATTGCCTCGGCGGTGGCCTTCATGGGACCCAATTGGCGGTGGCCTCCCATGTTCTACTTGTCCTCGATGATGGTGGCGGACACGGAGAAGCTGGCCACCAACTCATCACTCTCCACGCACCCGGCTTCTGTCTCTGCCTGCATGGCGATGCTGCAGGCACGGGAGGCGCGGCTGCAGGCATGAGAGGCGCGCTGACAGACACGGGAGGCGAGGCCACCGCATACACTGGTGGTGCGGTACGACATGGCAGCGATGACGCCCGTACCGGCATGCTCGCCGTCGTGCCGGCATGGAGCAACTCGCCACTCCTCATCAAGTTGAACTGGAGCGGCGAGTCGCTGAACCACACGGTGGCTTGGGGCGGCAAACTGGCTCCGTCGCGCCAAGCAAGGTTGGTGAAGCACCAAGTGGCCTCGCCCGTATTCGGAGGGCTCGGTGGGCTACCCATCGGGGTAGTGTGCCGGAGAACGGCTCCTCGGAAGCCATCGGAAGAGTGGAGAAAATGGTGTAGGAGGATATGGGGGAGCGGCGGAGGGGTGCGATTCTTGCCTGCTGTCTGTCTGGCCTCGTTGAAATAGAGGGCGGATGGTAGGAGCTTGGCCGGTGTCTTGCCTCATTTAAACTGAGGGCGGACAGGAGGAGCTCGACCAGTGTTGCGTTTAATTCCGGCCCGCTCTGGAACGGACGTGTGGCTGGAGTAGGTTTCTCGGTTTGCATGCGGGTTTAACGGAGGGGTTTGTTGGAGGCGAGGCGTGTTCAGCCGGGCGTGTAGTGGGCGGCGCAGTACTATTTGATTTAACAGCGGGTGGCGCAGTTCCCGATATGGCTTAATGAAGACGAGGGAGGGGGTAGCGGTTCCCGAAATGTTGAACGACCAATGAAGCATCCTCCTTCAATTAGCATCGTGAATGCATGAGGGAAGTAATGGGAGGAGGACCGGGAAAAGAGGCTGCACGATGTGAATGCAACGCAGTTTGCACTCATATAAAGGCGCCCCTCCATTACAATGCATCTACCACATCGTACGCACCTAATCATTTTCCTAAGAACCTACACTAAGCGCAAAAGTCCTCACTCCAGACCCATGGCGGCGATGCGCGCGAGCGGCCTGCGGCTGTGCCGGTTGGTCCATGACGCCGGCCTGCGGCATGGCACCGAGGATCGTCTCCAGACGGTGCTGGCGACCGGCTGGTGGATGGCCGCCGTCGACGCCAACTATGACTCTTAGTTGGACCAGATGATCGTTGCCACTACCAATAAGTTCACCATCCTCAAGAAGCTCGCGAACGACATCGCCGTACTCCTCCAGCCCACGTGCCCGGGCTCCTCATTGCCTGCCACCCTAATCAGCCTCCATGGTCGGAACCACTTTCAAGCACTGGTGGCCCTGCGACTGCCCGCCGATGCCATGAAGAATGTCCACCTGGAGGTCGCACTCGCCGCGAGGCGCCTCGCCCGGCAAGAATTCATCGACCTACACATCCACGTGTATGAGAAAATCGTGTACATAGGTATCTACAAGACCACTGAGGATGCTACGATGTTGGCCTTCCTCAACCGGCAGGAAGCCTTGGATGCCTTTGCTGAGAAGCACCTTGACCTCGCCAAAAAAGTCGCCGCTCCTTAGCCCGGCGCACTAAGTTGAGGAGGAGGAGGAGGTCATACGTTGATGGATGCATCTTTCTTCTTGCCTCCTATAACCACCAATGTGATTGCATCATCGTGGCCTTAATTCTTATTATGCTATTGCATTCTCGTTCCAGTCAATACCGACATGTGCGATCCCTTTGCTTAATTATATGCATCACTATAACTAGTACTCCATCCGTCAATTTATAAGTTGTGCTTACCTTTTCCATCAACTTCGTGCAATGCACGGGCATCTTGCTAGAAACACTAGAACATGTCGGACCGCATGTGGACAAACTAACGATGCGCCAACCTAGCTACTACATACCCTACTTATCTGGTGGAAATAGCCCCGCCCTATCGTTTCCAATCGTTATTTCTATTTATCGATCGTGCCAAGGAGCATAACCAAATGTTACAATTTATACATGTTTCTCTACTCCAACTCCTATAAAAGACTCAGTTGGTGATGGTGGTGTGTCTGCCATCCGTTGTTTCTGACCATTAGATCTACATCTAACGGCTGTGAAGTAAGTTGTGGCACTTATGCAACAATAGCCCACTTCTCTGCTCCAATTTGCAGAAAACCCATTATTATCTTGAAAGCAACCACATCCCTCCCTCACCTCATCAAAACAGCCTGAGAAATATATTTTGAGTGAAAAGTAATACATTAGGAGTATATCAAAACAAGACTGATGTCTTTCAAGTTTTTGAACAACTACTACTATTCTACTACTTTGGATCCGTCGCAACGCACGGGCACATTGCTAGTAAAAGGAAAAGGCCTGCCGCGTTCGCGTCGCACCCCCACACGCCCGGGAATCGGGAGTACTCCATGGCCCGTCCGGCACGCCACATAGCTAGGGAAGGCATGTTGCCTAGCATTTTCACTTTCATGTGGGACCACCGTTGAGCAAACCGACTATTGGCAAACCACACCCTACCCACTGCCGTGTTGGAAAATAGAAACGATGGGAAGATCTAGCTGTAGCACGGAAGCCAAGAAATTTGGTGTCTGATGGGGCTCGTTGATAGAGTAGGTGCATTCCGTACTACTACTCATACTAGTACGAAGTTTGTACTACAACTAGTACGACCACTATACAACTAAGTACGTGCACGACACATCATCGTAGGAACAAAAAATGGGAAGATCTTGTTTTGGGTGATTTATCTTTTTTCAGTCAACGTAGTATGAATAATATGATGTGGGGGCACCCATGAAGCTTATGTGGCTCGGTTGCATGGATACGAAAGGTTAGAGAAAAATAAATAGATAATGTGTTTAGATTGCACTCCACTAAATAGATATACTTTGGATCCATTGCAACGCACGGGCCGGCACATCTATACCCCTACGAGCAAGATGTCCATGCGTTGCACGGAACATCAAGATGCATTTCTATCAGTAGTTTATCTTGTGAGAGAAAAGGATGAACGACGGAAGGCCTTATTTGCAAATGTGGAGAGGGGTGTGGGTATATTTTTGCAAAATTGCCATAGTTTCCTTCCTATCCGTCAGATATAAATCGGACGGCCTATATTGCAGGATGGCAGGCACACCATCATCACCAACTCCTTTTTTATATATAATACAAGAGTAGAGATACTAGCAAGATGCCTGTGCATTGCATGGAACATCAAAATGCATTTTTTTTAAAAACAGCTGTTGTGATTGACCCATGCAGGAGTAATCCCATGTGTAAAAACTAATGATATCTCAAGAATTTTATCAAAAAAATGGTATCTCGTGAATTTCATCGAAAAAATGATATCTCGAGAAAGATGAGAGATAAGGTGAGGAGCTGTGGGGCGTGGTGGTGACCGGTGGTCGGACTGGGCGGAGGCATGGGGATGGACGGCGCCAGCAGGCGGCCACCATGCCAGATTGTTCCAGAGACTTCCTTTTTTAATTGCTCAACAATGAGGTTGTGGGATATAAGGATGAACGAGGCAAGGCCTTATCTGTAAATGTGGAGAGAGGTGCGGTATTTTTTTGTAAAATTGTCATAGTTTGCTTTCTATCCGTCATATATAGGTCGGACGATCCATATTACAAGATGGCAGGCACACCATCATCACCAACTCGGTTTTTCATAAGAGTAGAGAAGAGATAGTGTGTGCATAACTTTGAAAGTTGGTCGTTGGATGAAGCCAACTCGACGGTACAAAGATGGAAAATCCGAGCACTACTAGCCGTTGGATATCATCTACATTCCACCAGATTCTTCCACATGTAGAATATAGAAGACTCCATGGTTGAACTTAAGCATAATGCACAAACCTCAAAACACAAGCACTTCTCCTTTGTTCTAGAATCTTCCATATCTTAATTGCCCAAACTTCTTTTTTCAAAATGAATTGTCACTATTTGTTTTACTTTATGCTTTACAATGCACAATTCCATGAATCTTAAAATAGATTTTTTTATAAAACTAATTGATTTTGAACTAGATGAACTATAGGAATTAAACGAACATCTACATCATGTATATATGACTCAAAGCTTACATGCTATAGTGTGTTATTTATTCATAATTGGTTACCAAATCTCATGCGTGCAATGCACGTGTACCTTACTTCTCCCTCCATTCCTAAATATTTTTCTTTCTAGATATTTTAACAAGTGACTATATACGGAACAAAATGAGTGAATATACACTCTAAAATATGTCTACATACATCCATATGTGGTAGCAATTAAATGTGTAGAAAGACTTATATTTAGGAACGGAGGGAGTAGTTGGTAGTAGTAAGAAACAAATTCCGGGTTTGGTACGAGCTCGTACTCCGGGAGCACCACAAGGCGTGCCGCAGGAGTTACATTTCCCTCTCAGGGCCCACGGGGCCAAGCTTCAGTGGCTTAGTGCACTGGCCTATGAGTCAATGACATGCGGACCTTAAATGTGGCTGGCCCACTTGTCATTCTCATGGTGGTGGCGTGGTTCGCGACTCACTCGTTCGAGATGAACCAGCCGGTGGTGACATGGCCGTGGCGAGGATGCCACAGCTGTGCATCAAGGCGTTACGAGGCATAGATGGCCACACCGGTGGGTACTACCTGTAGTACAGAAGTACTCCAGCTGAGGATTGATGCCCGGAACGAAATGTGTCACAGCCGCTGGATGAAAATTTGATGGTGCGGGAGTACGGATCGGAGCAGGCAAACCACGTCCAATCGGGTGTGGCTGTGGTAGAAAGTTGATGGTCGCCGCAGTTCAGCTGGCCCGCATGTCATGCACACAAAGGCAGAGGAGCGATGGGGCCGAGAGGGATGAGGCGCACATCAGGGGACATCGTTCCATGGATTGGAGTGGCATCGTGGGAATCGCGGGTGGGTGTGGCAGTGGTAGAAACAAGAAACGTGATGGTCGCCATGGTTCAACTTCCATGGACAAGCCGTCATGTCTGTTGACACATGCATTGCATACCGCTCGCTGCAAGGAGCAGTAGTAGAGAAAACTTGTTCCAAAGGTACCATTTTTCTGATAAAATTCTTGAGATATCATTAGTTTTTACACATGGGATTACTCCTGCAAGGGTTAATCACAACATGTGTTTTGTAAAAAAAATGCATGTTGATGTTCCTTGCAATGCACGGGCATCTTGAAAGTTATAGAAGAAGCCCACATGGGCATCTTGCCGCAGGGTGTGCCACTGACCCAAACTCAATTTTTTTTCAGCGCAGCGTGGCCGTAGTTTGGTACACCCCTCTCCACATTTGCAAATAAGGCCTTCCCTCATTCATCCTTCTCTCACAAGATAAACTACTCATACAAATGCATCTTGATGTTCCGTGCAACGCACGAGGATGTTTCCTTGGGGGTCTCTCCAGCGCTGCGTGGCCGTAGTTGCAAGTTGACGCCCCTTGAGATGCCGACATTGAGGGGCACTCGGATTTTGTCTGATGATCAGGTAAGATGAGTTTGATCACGTAGTAAATGCATTCTAAAGACTACTTCTGTGTCCATTTCCTAATTCTCCCCTGCCCACTGTTTGACAAGTTGGGCTCGGTGCGAGTGGAGATTGGCTTGCATATGTACGGGAGGGTACCAACATCAATTTGCACAATATTTACAACGGTGACACCGTTCCCGTAGAACCTTTGTCCAACACTAGGATCAGCCATGCAACGGGCCACCGCCTGAATTGGTACGATGGAACCATGGTGAGATTGAAGAAGATAGCACGAACCTTGCACATGGCGGTCAAAGGTGGACCATGCTGTCTGCGGCTGATTTGTTACCGTACGAGTACTAAGATGATGTGCTCCTTTCTAACCACATCTTCGTGGTGACAAACCAAGGTACTTGTTTCATATGGGACACATCCTACGGTATACTCCCTCTCTCTCAGTTTATTTGTTTTGAATTTGTTCGTTTTATAAGTTTCAAATTCAAATTTAGAGGTCCCCATCACATGTTGAGATTAAAATGTCCATTTAATTGTTGCGTGCTTGTATAGTAAAGAAATAAATCTCGAGTTTGGCACGAGTTCATGCAGCGGTAGCACCACAAGGCCAGGCGCAGGAGTTACATTTCCCTCTTGGGTCCCTCGGGACTGAGCTTTAGCGCCTTACTACACCTGCCTTTGAGTCAATAACATGTGGACCCGATAGGTGGCTGGTCCACATGTAATGCTCCCAAAGGCAGAGGGGCAGTGGGGCCGAGAGGGGTGAGCCGCAGGTCGGGGGACGTGTGGTGTCATGGGTTCGAGCGGCGTCGTGGGAATCACGTGTGGTTGTGGTTAGAAACTTGATGCTCGCCGCATTTCAGGTGGCCCACATGTCAAGCACACAAAGGCAGAGGGGCGGTGCGGCTGAGAGGGGTGAGGCACACGTTAGGGGGACATGGTGTCGTGGGTTGGAGCGGCTTCGCGGGAATCGCGAGTGGCAGTTGATGAAATGTGATGGTCATCGTAGTTGAACTTCCATGGACAAGCTGCCATGTCTATGGACACATGCATTGCATAGCGATCACTGTAAGGAGTAGTAGTAGAGAAAGCTAGGGGATAAATAGTTCCGTATAGTCAAGCGGACCCACACTACTACTTGTTTCAAAGACATGCAGACCATCTAAATAGTCCATCTATATCAATATACACAAAGAGGGAATATTTTTTTACAAGAGAGGAAATAGTTCATCCATCCATAATGCCCTGTTGCTGGTGCAGCTTCTTCTTCTTCTTCTTCTTCTTCTTCTTCTTCTTCTCCTCCTCCTCCTCCTTCTTCTTCTTCTTCTCATTTTCTGTGGGAGATGGCTTCGCAACAAGCTCTCTGGACCTTGCAGCTATCTTGAAACTCACACGGGCATCGAGGGCAGCATATTTTATCTGCTCGTACATCAAGGGATAATTCTCCCATCCAGACGACCTTAATGCCAACATCTCGTCACCCTTCTGAAGATTTGTTCCGAGCACAAAATTTTCTACGTCGAATAGGGATGGTGTCGGTTTATCACAATCTTGTACATGAATCTTTATTTTGGTTTGTACATCAGCGATGCTTTTCAAATCAAGGTTGTACGACTCCAACTTATGTTTGTCCCCTGCGATGACTGCCCCACAGAAGTATATGTCCTCCCGAGACAAGAAATCGTGAAGCTCACCTGGTATGGAGGGCGCGTGTATGATGTGGTACACCAAAACATCATCTTCGAGGCACAGTTGAAGGACGGCGGCGTGTTGGATCTTCCCAGTGGCACTCTCCATGTACTTTGCGTCAAGACCGATGACCTTCATCTTCACCTTTTGGAGGGAGTTGGATACATTGTTGGTCCACTTCTGAACAACCCTTGGGTGGTCGGTGGCTGTGGCAACTATGGTCAACGAGCCTTCGACAAGAACATGTTGGACGCTAAAAACCTGCATCTTGATCTCTTTCGCCATTTGTAACCGCTGGACCGGAGGGCTATGCTTTGGAGAATTAGGATTAGATGGCTAGTCTAACTGAAGAAGATGATTATTTAAAGGGGCTTCGGAATTACTCCAGGAGGATGTGAAGAGGTTAAAACAATGTGAATGCAGTGTGGTTTGGATGCAAATGAAGATGAAGGAGTAGTGAAGAAGCTGAGGAAAATCGGTTCCCGATGAAGAAGTAAATGGAAGAAGTGGCATGCAGGAAGTTGATTAGTCGGCTAGGTAGACTAAACAAAAAGGTTACATGGGTAGAATGAGGAGTGGTACCTGTCCCTATACGTGCCCATCCTTCTAGCGCTACGTGTGCCACTGGCTAGTTGAGGTCACTCTTTCGAATCACTGTGGCGAGACATTTTATGATTCCTTTTTATTTCTGCACCCCTCCTGACAGGTGGGACCTATGCAAACGGATAAAAAAAGTGTCGCAACTGGTTCGGATGGATATTGGCGCGTGCGTGGGAGACACAACATTCTCTAGTTAAGGAATATGCGGTTATCCTCAAAAAAGAAAAGTCCTTCGTGCTTCTGCATGCATGAGAATTTGGTCCTGCTCACAATATGGATGATACCTAGAGGATGAAGTGAACCCAGAGGCATGCTAGCACAGGAGTACTACTCATGTTCCTACTACTCCTACTACTACTAGTGGTAGTACAACCGTGGTACACTTGATGGTCAAAATACTATTATTCATCCGGTCCTCATAGTGAAGTGACAAGAGCATGTGCCCGAGGTGACACCAGTCCAGGCGGCGTGTCCGGGTTACCAAAGTCAGCCTCACCTTGTGCACTGTGCAGTCACTGTCACCACTGCTGTATAGCATGCCTCGCCTCGTCTCCCTCTCCCCTAGCACCACTCCATCTCCATCTTCGTCTCGCCAGAGATCCTGAGGTCACTCTTCATCATCTCACTGTGCCCCCATGTACCTGATACGTCTCCAATGTATCTATAATTTTTGATTGTTCCATGCTATTATATTATCTGTTTTGGATGTTAATGGGCTTTATTTTACACTTTTATATTATTTTTGGGACTAACCTATTAACCGGAGGCCCAGCCCAAATTGCTGGTTTTTTGCCTATTTCAGTGTTTCGTAGAAAAGGAATATCAAACGGAGTCCAAACGGAATGAAACCTCCGGAAACATGATTTTTGGAACAAACGTGATCCAGAGGACTTGGAGTGGACGTCAAGAAGCGAACGAGGTGACCACGAGGCAGGGGGCGCGCCTACCCCCTGGGCATGCCCTCCCCCCTCATGGGCCCCTCGTGGCTCAGCCGACCTACTTCTTCCTCCTATATATGTTCACATACCCCGAAAACATCCAGGAGCACCACCAAACCCTATTTCCACCGCCGCAACCTTCTGTACCCAAGAGATCCCATCTTGGGGCCTTTTCCGGAGCTCCGCCGGAGGGGGCATTGATCACTGAGGGCCTCTGCATCAACTCCATGGCCCCTCCGATGATGTGTGAGTAGTTTACCTCAGACCTTCGGGTCCATAGCTAGTAGCTAGATGGCTTCTTCTCTTTTTTTTGGATCTCAATACAAAGTTCTCCTTGATTCTTTTGGAGATCTATTCGATGTAATCTTCTTTTGCGGTGTGTTTGTCGAGATCCGATGAATTGTGGGTTTATGATCAAGTCTATCTATGAATAATATTTGAATCTTCTCTGTATTCTTTTATGTATAGTTGGTTTATATATGCAAGTCTCTTCAAATTATAAGTTTGATTTGGCCTACTAGATTGATCTTTCTTGCAATGGGAGAAGTGCTTAGCTTTGGGTTCAATCTTGCGCTTATATACATGATCATACCTAGATATTCTCATAATCATTCGCTTTTCTATCAATTGCTCGACAGTAATTTGTTCACCCACTGTAATACCTATGCTATCTTGAGAGAAGCCACTAGTGAAACCTATGGCGCCCGGGTATATTTTCCATCATACAAGTTTTCAATCTATTTTATTGTTTGACGAGTTTTTGTGCAATATTACATAAAATAATAGTTTCTTTTTGTGATGAGCTTTTCATGTAGGTTACACGTACAAAGAGACATTTTGATGCAAAGGGAAAATACCATTGCATGGCACATGCACGCACATACTTGTACGTGCACATGGATGCATGAAATCATGACGGAACCACTACACATGCATGCACACATACACGTCCTGGCCACGGGCATTTTTCTAGACACACAGCTAGTTTAGACGCATATACATACTTTTTTTAAAATTACGCATATACATACTTACGTATTTGACAAGTATGGTAGGAGCACTCCCCGCACCGCTGTTTGGTTGCACTCAGGATTAGACCTCATTGTAAGCTTGGCTCTGGCTGAGAAGCCTCCGTGAGTAATGAGAAATCTCTTTTCACCCGCAAAAAAAAAAGCTCGCGTTACATATCCAAATACATGTTTATATGCATACATCGTATAGGTACATATTTGAGTGTCTACAGATGGCCAGCGAGAGCGCGCATACTTCTCCGAATACCCGATATACTTGTACTACGTATCCTTCTTTTTTATATTTGGACAGGTATCTAAAATACGAATTATATGTGTGTCTTGATGGGTGCAAATTGCACGTGCGAGGATTGGAATTAGATGACAGAGGGCCACCGGACGTGTGCGTATATTCGGCAGGTCAGCAAGATTAGGAAACAAAGAAAAACAACCGACCTCCAAGTATCGTTGGAAGGCATGAGTCAAACAACAAGGTATGTTTTGGTCTGTTTCCTTCTTTGTGCAGACTTGGACATCAAGGAATCAGCGGCGGCTGCGTACAAGAACCAGCCCTCCCGTCCTATAAATATAGGAGGAACCAGGCACATCAAGCCCCGGACGGCCAGAGGCGGAGAACCACGCAGGAAGGAGACGCGCCGTCCCTTGCGGCAGCGTCGAGGATATAGAAGAGAAAACACGAGGAGCTAGCACGCGGCGGCGGCAATGACGCGCTGGAGCCAAGACCTCACATACGCATCAGAGGTACACATGCGTTGCATGGCACATGCACGCACGGGCACATACGGTGCCCTCCACTTCATTGTCGTTTCTTTTATAGTCTTAATACAACAGATTGCATCAAGAGACAAGGCACGGAGGTAGCCGACGGAGACGAGGCGCGCACCAGGGGAGAAAAGACGGGAGGCCAGGAGAACCTCACGCACGAAGGAGATGCGCCCTTGGCGGCTGCGTCAAAAGAAGACGACGCGCCTAGCAGAGGAAACCCAGTAAGGCAGCAAGACCTCACATATGCACAAACATCAGCAGAAGAAACGCGTCCGTGACGGCGGCGCGTGCGCCAACGGGGCGCACCGACGGCAACCTCACAGCACGCGCGAGGAAGCACAGCGGTGACGCGGCAGCCGAAACAAGCCGACGAAGGGCAGCGGACGCATGGTGGCCGTGACAGCTTGGCTCCCTCCTTCTATTATTGTCTTTTACAGATTTCTCCTGGCAATATCATATACACCCCAACACTGAGAAGGTAGCCGGCGAAACCCACTGAGTGACGCGCCCCTGGAGGCAGCGTAGAGGAGGTCACAGGACGCGTCGGCGCCGACGCGTGCACAAAGAGGAGATAAAGAAACGGGAGCTGATCAAGCCTCACTGACTAATTTTATTTGTTATTGTGTATTTTATCTATCAGGTGATGAACATCCATCCAAGGACCTCACGCACGAAGGAGATCCGCCCTTGGTGGCTGCTTCAAGAAAAAGACGACGCGCCTAGTGGTGCAAACCAGGGGAGTGCGGCGGCGCCCTCGCACACACGCGTATGGACGAGGAGGAAGCAGCCCGTCCTTTTCTTCTTTTTTATACAGGTGTGGAGGTGGTGGACAACACATCCCAGAGATGGCAGCGGACGACGCGACGCTCGTCTTCTACCAAGTGCAACGGAGGCGGTGGATGGCGCGCCCAGTGGAGATAACTCGGGAGCAGCCGGAGCTTGCCAACAACATAGCCCAGCCTCTAGCTCCTTTGCAGGTCTACGATGTAAGCGCATAGGACCACGATGAACAGGTCCATGGTGAACAGGTTCATGGTGAACGGGACGCCAGCGTATAGGTTTTGCACCATGCTTCCAGAAGGAGACGGCGTGGCGGAACCGGAGCTCGCAACGATGTAGCCCGAGTCAAGTCCATGGCGAACAAGTCTCTCCGGTGCACAAGTCCTTGGCGTCCCGATCACGGCGAACAAGTCATTGGTCTTGCTTACCGGAGGAGACGACGCGGGGCAGTCGGAGTTCACCAACGACGCAGCCCAACCGCTGGCCCCGGTGCTCTACCACGGCGGCCTACATCCCCTGACGAACAGGTCGCGACGGACAGGTCATGACGAACGGGTCTCTGATGCACAGGTCTGTGATGTTCCAATCACGGTGCACAGGTCACGACACATAGGTCCTTGGCGAAAAGGGTCCAGTCTACATGTCCATCGGTCGCCGGCGTACAGGTCACCCCTTTTGGTGTTGCACCCACCCAAGGTGACGCGGCCACCTTTCGTCGACCCCGTAGGAGGGCGCCCTTGTCCTAGCAAACCAACCAATACGGGGTCCAACTGATACAAGGCGCCGCAACCACTTTGATCATCTATCCACAAGTTCGCCAGGTGGTGCCCTCGGATATAGCGAACTGTCATAAACTTGGCTTTCAATCAAGTGAGGTGCACTTATCATGGCGGGCAGATTCTTGGCGTACAGGTCTCAACGTACAGGTCCATCGGTCGCCGGTGTACAGGTCACCCCTTTTGGTGTTGCACCCACCCAAGGTGACGCGGCCACCTTTCGTCGACCCCGTAGGGGAGCGCCCTTGTCCTAGCAAACCAACCAATACGGGGTCCAACTGATACAAGGCGCCGCAACCACTTTGATCATCTATCCACAAGTTCGCCAGGTGGTGCCCTCGGATATAGCGAACTGTCATAAACTTGGCTTTCAATCAAGTGAGGTGCACTTATCATGGCGGGCAGATTCTTGGCGTACAGGTCTCGACGTACAGGTCCATGGCGTGGCAGGCGTTCAGGTCACCCTTTGGCGTAGCACCAACAAAGGCGACGCGGTCTCCGCGACACCACCTTTCCACGGTCCTGTGAGGTGGCGCCCTTGTCTTGGCGGACTGTCGTAAACTTGGCGTCTAGTCGGGACGAGGCGCTAACCACACCGGTCATGCCGATGTGAGCGTGCGACGGTTTTACATCGACGCCGGTCTCCTAAACAACTTACTCCCGCGAGGCATACCCCTTGCATACCCCGACGAGTCCGCTAGGTCGTCTAGAACTCCAAGCCGAACAGGACCCATGCAAATTCAACCCCAACTACATCATTGCCGCCGAGACCGACGAGGCGTGACGGCGAGGGAAGACGTGGCTAGCACAAAGCCATGTTTTGAGCGGCGCATGTACCGACGAGGACACGGCTTCTGCCGCTACCCACACACCACTATCATCATGCATGGAGAACGCAAAGCGAAGACGACGAAGACGACCACACGGCTTAATCGGAGGTATCCCATGGAGTAGCCCACAGGAGTAATTAACCGGGAGCCTTCCGAGGCCCCGGGAACCAGAGACCGCAATCGTCACAGTCATGCTGGCCGCGCTAGTAGGCCACGGAGCGCATATGTAAAGGGAACTTGTAATTTTGTTTCTCCGATTAGAGATTAATAAAATGCATGTTTCCCTATGTTTATTTGTGTACTTAGTACACTGGCACGCCCGCAATGTTTTATTTCCCCTGGAGCGTAGAGAGATAATAATGAAATAACCTACGATATTTTTATTATTTCTCGTGTCAAACATTTATTTTGCAATCTTTACTTTCAATCTATATCATAAAAATACCAAAAATATTTATCTTATTATTATCATCTCTATCAGATCTCACTCTTGCAAGTGGCCGTGAAGAGATTGACAACCCCTTTATCGCGCTGGTTGTGAGGTTCTTTTTTGTTTGTGTAGGTACGAGGTGACTCGCGCGTGGTCTCCTACTGGATTGATACCTTAATTCTCAAAAACCGAGGGAAATACTTACACTGCTTTACTGCATCACCCTTTCCTCTTTAAGGGAAAACCAACGCAGTGCTCAAGAGGTAGCATTACCCTCGCCTCGCTCGCCTCCCCCAGTACCACTATTCCCTCGCTAGCAGCTCCAGCACAGAGAGCCTTCTCCCTCGTAAATCAAGCCCCCCAAAACCCCACCTTCCAAACTCCACCATGGCCGAACACGAACCACACGCAACATGCATATGACCCACGATTGGAGCAATCTCCCCAGTGATGTCCTCGACCTCTATCGTTCGTGTATGGATATGTTGAGTGCCCTGCGGCTGGCTGCATGCTCGAGGGGCATGCACACGGCCATCGTCGAAGCGAGGCCTAAGCTTTTCAAGACACCCTGATTGCTGCTATCTGGTCTTGTGAGATTTTCTCACCATGATACGGAGGCGTACATGATGCCCCTCGACTTCAATCCGACCTCCATTAGCCAAAACTTCTTTGTAGGTATGTAGTGGGTCGTCGAACATCATTTTCCTCGACTTTGATCTGATCACCATCGCCCGAAACTTCTTGCAGGTATGTACTGGGTCGGCATGAACTCCCACTGGATGGCTGCCGTCAGAGAAGACGGGAAAAAGTTGGTGCTTGTGAACTTATAGACCTCCCATGATATTATCCTTGCTCCGTTCAATGATATAGAGTTTTACCGTCGCGGTCCAAGTCATCTAGATTACATCGTCAGTTGGACGCACCTTGTTTTGCAGAAAATTTTAATCTGCCAAGTGCCCACACGACATGCGGATTATGCAAACTTCAAGCTAATTGCCTTGTTCGACAAGGGACTCGCCTATCTTTCCACCGGTGCCTTCTTTAGCTGTAGATAGCTCAGCTCGCAGTGGATCGTCGTCAAAGAAAATACACACTTCTGTGATGCTATTGAACACAATGGCATCATCTATGTGATAGACAAAGCAGATGGCACCACGTATTGCTGGGACGGCGCATGTAAGTTGTTTCCGTCTGATGTTAATGATGACGCCATGACACTGTTTGAACTTTTTGTGATGATTGACATATCCCTGTTTGAGCAAAATTTGAGTAGAACTATGGCAATGTATTAGAGAAGCCGTAAATCAGCTATATTTAGAATGAGTTAATTCATGCGATTGTGACCATGTCATTACAACCAATTTGTACCCCTGAATAATCAAACGGTTAGGAAGATATTGATATTATCATTATTTTATAGTAATCTATATACTACTAAATATGAGTGTGTATCAATGGCCATGTTAGTTTCCTCATTTTCATGATGTAGAAACATGCATCACACTATTGGTTTCATCTAACCATACATTAGGGAAGTAAATGTGCATATGGAGAACTCTATATTTGGAAGTAGTGAAATCCTGTAATGCTTACCATGTGTACATACCTATGTTGGCCCTTCAGCAATCAATGGCTAGAATAATATGCTCACAAAATTTTTGCCCATGGAACATGAGTATATAACAATGCATGGTCTGTTAGTTTCCTTGAAGAATTTGTTTGTGAGGACAGAACATGATTACATAACATGCATGACATGGTAGTTTCCTGTGAAGAATCGATTGTGAGATAACATGATTATAACCATGCATGGCACTTCTATATTTTTGAACCCAGTATACATTTCCCTGTATTTTCCTCCCAGTTCCAACAGGGACATATCAATGCTGTTTCTTGCATTATCATACTCATACTCTAAACAATGTTGATCTTACATTAACAATGCATGTCCTTTTTGATATGATGTAGTGTCCCTACAGTTACTGCCCTTTGTAATCACACCACCTTTGCCAAAAACAGGGAAGCACAACTGGTTCCTCGCTCGATCAGACAATGACAAAAGACTGATGATCATTCAGACACATGAGCCGGAGAAGTTATATTGCAAAAAACCCATTGTATGCAAGCACCGTGAAATACGTGAGTATCCGGACAGTGGCTGTTATGTCTATGAGCAGGATACCAGCTTGTTGGGGCCTTTAGGATTTTCGAGTTGGCGGCGGGTAAACAGCCTTGGTTCACACTCTCTATTTCTAGGACTCAATTATCCAATTAACCAAGAGATCACCATTGGCAAGGACGTTGATGGCAGAGAGGCTCTGTTTGCTATGGAAAACTGTGTCTACACGGCGAGCCCTAGGAGTTCGGGAGCAAACTCCCTTGATTGTCAACGATACAGCGTGCAGCCAAAGGAAGGTGAGAATGACAAAGGCATCTGGATTAACTTTGATCCTTGGATGTGTCGAGTCCGACAGGCAGTGATGTGGTTCAAGCCTTCAGGTTGATAGGTAATTGGGCTGTTGCGTCGAAAGGATGGAGTACTGGTGTCTCCGGATCACTGGTGGCTGAACCGGGGCTGCAAATTATGATGGTGTTGGACCATCCCTCTCCGAATGACTTGTTGTCTTTGCTGCTTGTTCTGGATGGGTAGTTCTCTCTTTTGTTATGGATATTCCTTGTCATTTGGTCATCCTCGCCCATGTCACTCTTACTATGTAATAGTTGCCTCTATTTAGAATGTCATTCTCGTTTGGATCACGAGAGTCTGAGCGCTTCAGATGGGTACATTTTGGTGGTAGTAGTCACTATGAACTATCATGTCTTGTTGTTTATGTCAGTAGTAGTCACTAGTCGGTGTTTGAATGTTGTATATATCATTGTTTCAAACTGTTTATTGTCTCGAACTACTAGTGGGCTAAATGAGGGCATCACCATTCTCCAGTGTTCAGAGTATATCTCCTTTTTTCAAGTACTAGCAAGATGCCCGTGCGTTGCACGGAACATCAAGATCTTGTGGGAGAATTGGGACTCTTGCGCGCCGACATGTGGGTGTTGGGTAACGCAGTAATTTCAAAAAATTTCCTACGCACAAGCAAGATCATGGTGATGCATAGCAACGAGAGGGGAGAGTGTTGTCTACGTACCCTCGTAGACCGAAGCGGAAACGTTGACGCAACATAGGGGAAGTAGTCGTACGTCTTCCCGGTCCAACCGATCCAAGCACCGTTACTCCGGCACCTCCGAGTTCTTGGCACACGTTCAGCTTGATGACGCACCCTGGGCTCCGATCCAGCAAAGCTTCGGGGAGGAGTTCCGTCAGCACGACGGCGTGGTGACGATCTTGATGTTCAACCGTCGCAGGGCTTCGCCTAAGCACCGCTACAATATGACCGAGGTGTAATATCGTGGAGGGGGGCACCGCACACGGCTAAGGAACGATCACGAAGATCAACTTGTGTGTCATGGGGTGCCCCCCTGCCCCCGTATATAAAGGAGCAAGGGGGAGGCCGGCCGGCCCTTGTGGGCACGCCAAGGAGGAGTAGGATTCCTACTCCTAGTTGGAGTAGGTTTCCACCTTTCCTAGTCCAACTAGGAGAAGGGGGAAAAGGGGGGAAGAGGGGAAGGAAGGGAGAGAGGGGCCGCGCCCCAAACCCCTTGTCCAATTCGGACTGGGCTTGGGAGGGGCGCACGCCACCTCCTGCTCCTTTCCACTAAGGCCCATTAAGGCCCATTGCTTCTTCCTCGTATTCCTGTAACTCCCCGGTACCTCCGAAAATACCCGAATCACTCGGAACCTTTCCGATGTCCGAATATAGTCATCCAATATATCGATCTTTACGTCTCAACCATTTCGAGACTCCTCATCATGTCCCTGATCTCATCCGGGACTCCGAACTCCTTCGGTACATCAAAACTCATAAACTCATAATATAAATGTCATCGAAACCTTAAGCGTGCGGACCCTACGGTTCGAGAACAATGTAGACATGACCGAGACACGTCTTCAGTCATAACCAATAGCGGAACCTGGATGCTCATATTGGCTTCCACATATTCTACGAAGATCTTTATCGGTCAGACCGCATAACAACATACGTTGTTCCCTTTGTCATCGGTATGTTACTTTCCCGAGATTCGATCGTCGGTATCTCAATACCTAGTTCAATCTCGTTACCGGCAAGTCTCTTTACTCATTCTGTAATACATCATCTCGCAACTAACTCATTAGTTGCAATGCTTGAAAGGCTTAAGTGATGTGCATTACCGAGAGGGCCCAGAGATACCTCTCCGACAATCGGAGTGACAAATCCTAATCTCGAAATACGCCAACCCAACATGTACCTTCGGAGACACCTGTAGAGCTCCTTTATAATCACCCAGTTATGTTGTGATGTTTGGTAGCACACAAAGTGGTCCTCCGGTAAACGGGAGTTGCATAATCTCATAGTCAGAGGAACATGTATAAGTCATGAAGAAAGCAATAGCAACATACTAAACGATCAAGTGCTAAGCTAACGGAATGGGTCATGTCAATCAGATCATTCACCTAATGATGTGATCCCGTTAATCAAATAACAACTCTTTGTCAATGGTTAGGAAACATAACCATCTTTGATTAACGAGCTAGTCAAGTAGAGGCATACTAGTGACACTCTGTTTGTCTATGTATTCACACATGTATTATGTTTCCGGTTAATACAATTCTAGCATGAATAATAAACATTTATCATGATATAAGGAAATAAATAATAACTTTATTATTGCCTCTAGGGCATATTTCCTTCAGTCTCCCACTTGCACTAGAGTCAATAATCTAGATCACATCGCCATGTGATTTAACATCAATAGTTCACATCATCATGTGATTAACACCCATAGTTCACATCATCATGTGACCAACACTCAAAGGGTTTACTAGAGTCAATAATCTAGTTCACATCGCTATGTGATTAACATCCAAAGAGTACTGAGGTGTGATCATGTTTTGCTTGTGAGAGAAGTTTAGTCAACGGGTCTACCACATTCAGATCCGTAAGTATTTTGCAAATTTCTATGTCAACAATGCTCTGCATGGAGCTACTCTAGCTAATTGCTCCCACTTTCAATATGTATCCAGATTGAGACTTAGAGTCATCTGGATCAGTGTCAAAACTTGCATCGACGTAACCCTTTACGACGAACCTTTTGTCACCTCCATAATCGAGAAACATATCCTTATTCCACTAAGGATAATTTTGACCAATGTCCAGTGATCTACTCCTAGATCACTATTGTACTCCCTTGCCAAACACAGGGCAGGGTATACAATAGGTCTGGTACACAGCATGGCATACTTTATAGAACCTATGGCCAAGGCATAGGGAATGGCTTTCATTCTCTTTCTATCTTCTGCCGTGGTCGGGCTTTGAGTCTTACTCAATTTCACACCTTGTAACACAAGCAAGAACTCTTTCTTTGACTTTTCCATTTTGAAATATTTCAAAATCTTGTCAAGGTATGTACTCATTGAAAAACATATCAAGTGTCTTGATCTATCTCTATAGATCTTGATGCTCAATATGTAAGCAGCTTCACCGAGGTCTTTCTTTGAAAAACTCCTTTCAAACATTCCTTTATGCTTTGCAGAATAATTCTACATTATCTCCGATCAACAATATGTCATTCACATATACTTATCAGAAATGCTGTAGTGCTCCCACTCACTTTCTTGTAAATACAGGCTTCACCGCAAGTCTGTATAAAACTATATGCTTTGATCAACTTATCAAAGCGTATATTCCAACTCCGAGATGCTTGCACCAGTCCATAAATGGATCGCTGGAGCTTGCATATTTTGTTAGCACCTTTAGGATTGACAAAACCATCTTGTTGCATCACATACAACTCTTCTTTCATAAATCCATTAAGGAGTGCAGTTTTGTTTATCCATTTGCCAGATTTCATAAAATGCGGCAATTGCTAACATGATTCGGACAGACTTAAGCATAGATACGAGTGAGAAACTCTCATCGTAGTCAACACCTTGAACTTGTCGAAAACCTTTTTGCGACAATTCTAGCTTTGTAGATAGTAACACTACTATCAGCGTCCGTCTTCCTCTTGAAGATCCATTTAATCTCAATGGCTTGCCGATCATTGGGCAAGTCAATCAAAGTCCATACTTTGTTCTCATACATGGATCTCATCTCAGATTTCATGGCCTCAAGCCATTTCGCGGAATCTGGGCTCATCATCGCTTCCTCATAGTTCGTAGGCTCGTCATGGTCAAGTAACATGACCTCCAGAACAGGATTACCGTACCACTCTGGTGCGGATCTCACTCTGGTTTACCTACGAGGTTTGGTAGTAACTTGATCTGAAGTTACATGATCATCATCATTAGCTTCCTCACTAATCGGTGTAGTAGTCACAGGAACAGATTTCTGTGATGAACTACTTTCCAATAAGGGAGCAGGTACAGTTACCTCATCAAGTTCTACTTTCCTCCCACTCACTTCTTTCGAGAGAAACTCCTTCTCTAGAAAGGATCCATTCTCAGCAATGAATAACTTGCCTTTGGATCTGTGATAGAAGGTGTACCCAACATTTTCTTTTGGGTATCCTATGAAGATTTACTTCTCCGATTTGGGTTCGACCTTATCATGTTGAAACTTTTTCACACAAGCATTGCAGTCCCAAACTTTAAGAAACGACAGCTTAGGTTTCTCCCCAAACCACAGTTCATACGGTGTCGTCTCAACAGATTTAGATGGTGCCCTTTTTAACGTGAATGTAGCTGTCTCTAATGCATAACCCCAAAACGATAGTGGTAGATCGGTAAGAGACATCATAGATCGCACCATATCTAATAAAGTATGGTTATGACATTCGGACACACCATTACATTGTGGTGTGCCAGGTGGCGTGAGTAGTGAAACTATTTCACATTGTTTTTAACTGAAGGCCAAACTCGTAACTCAAATACTCTTCTCTACGATCAGATCGTAGAAACTTTATTTTCTTGTTACAATGATTTTTCACTTCACTCTGAAATTCTTTGAACTTTTCAAATGTTTCAGACTTATGTTTCATCAAGTAGATATACTCATATCTGCTCAAATCATATGTGAAGATCAGAAAATAATGATACCTGTCGCGAGCCTCAATATTCATCGGATCACATACATCATTATGTATGATTTCCAACAAATCTGTTGCTCGCTCCATTGTTCCGAAGAACGGAGTCTTAGTCATCTTGCCCATGAGGCATGGTTCGCAAGCATAAACTGATTCATAATCAAGTGATTCCAAAAGCCCATCAGCATGGAGTTTCTTCATGCGCTTTACACCAATATGACCTAAACGGCAGTGCCACAAATAAGTTGCACTATCATTATTAACTTTGCATCTTTTGGTTTCAATATTATGATTATGTGTATCACTACGATCGAGATCCAACAAACTATTTTCATTGGGTGTGTAACCATATAAGGTTTTATTCATGTAAACAGAACAACAATTTATTCTCTTACTTAAATGAATAACCGTATTACAATAAACATGATCAAATCATATTCATGCTCAACGCAAACACCAAATAACACTTATTTAGGTTCAACACTAATCCCGAAATTATAGGGAGTGTGCGATGATGATCATATCAATCTTGGAACCACTTCCAACACACATCGTCACTTCACCCTTAACTAGTCTCTGTTTATTCTGCAACTCCCGTTTCGAGTTACTAATCTTAGCAACTGAACTAGTATCAAATACTGAGGTGTTGCTATAAACACTAGTAAAGTACACGTCAATAAGATGTATATCAAATATACTTATGTTCACTTTGCCATCCTTCTTATCCGCCAATCACTTGGGGTAGTTCTGCTTCTAGTGACCAGTCCCTTTGCAGTAGAAGCACTTAGTCTCAGGCTTAGGATCAGACTTGGGCTTCTTCACTTGAGTAGCAACTTGCTTGCCGTTCTTCTTGAAGTTCCCCTTCTTCCCTTTGCCCTTTTCTTGAAACTAGTGATCTTGTTAACCATCAACACTTGATGCTCTTTCTTGATTTCTACCTTCATCGATTTCATCATCGTGATAAGCTCGGGAGTCGTTTTCGTCATCCCTTGCATACTATAGTTCATCACGAAGTTCTACTAACTTGGTGATGGTGACTAGAGAATTCTGTCAATCACTATCTTATCTGGAAGATTAACTCCCACTTGATTCAAGCGATTGTAGTACCCAGACAATCTGAGCACATGCTCACTAGTTGAGCGATTCTCCTCCATCTTTTAGCTATAGAACTTGTTGGAGACTTCATATCTCTCAACTCGGGTATTTGCTTGAAATATAAACTTCAACTCCTAGAACATCTCATATGTTCCATGATGTTCAAAACGTCTTTGAAGTCCCGATTCTAAGCCGTTAAGCATGGTGCACTAAACTATCAAGTAGTCATCATATTGAGCTAGCCAAACGTTCATAACGTCTGCATCTGCTCCTGCAATAGGTCTATCACCTAGCGGTGCATTAAGAACATAATTCTTCTGTGCAGCAATGAGGATAAACCTCAGATCACGGATCCAATCCGCATCATTGCTACTAACATCTTTCAACACAATTTTCTCTAGGAACATATCAAAATAAACATATGAAAGCAACAACGCGAGCTATTGATCTACAACATAGATATGCTAATACTACCAGGACTAAGTTCATGATAAATTAAAGTTCAATTAATCATATTACTTAAGAACTCCCACTTAGATAGACATCTCTCTAATCCTCTAAGTGATCACGTGATCCAAATCAACTAAACCATGTCCGATCATCACATGAGATGGAGTAGTTTCAATGGTGAACATCACTATGTTGATCATATCTACTATATGATTCACGCTCGACCTTTCGGTCTCAGTGTTCCGAGGCCATATCTATTATATGCTAGGCTCGTCAAGTTTAACCTGAGTATTCCGCGTGTGCAACTGTTTTGCACCCGTTGTATTTGAACGTAGAGCCTATCACACCCGATCATCACGTGGTGTCTCAGCACGAAGAACTTTCACAACGGTGCATACTTAGGGAGAACACTTATACCTTGATAATTTATTGAGAGATCATCTTATAAAGCTACCGCCGAACTAAGCAAATAAGATGTATAAAAGATAAACATCACATGCAATCATAATATGTGACATGGTATGGCCATCATCATCTTGTGCCTTTGATCTCCATCTCCAAAGCGTCGTCATGATCTCCATCGTCACCGACATGACACCATGATCTCCATCATCTTGATCTATATCAATGTGTCATCACATGGTCATCTCGCCAGCAATTGCTCTTGCAACTATTGCTACCGCATAGCGATAAAGTAAAGCAATTATTTTGCGTTTGCATCTTATGCAATAGACAGACAACCATAAGGCTTTTGCCAGTTGCCGATAACTTCAACAAAACATGATCATCTTATACAACAACTTATAACTCATCACGTTTTGACCATATCACATCACAACATGCCCTGCAAAAACAAGTTAGACGTCCTCTACTTTGTTGTTGCAAATTTTACGTGGCTGCTACGGGCTTAGCAAGAACCAATCTTACCTACGCATCAAAACCACAACGATAGTTTGTCAAGTTGGTGCTGTTTTAACCTTCGCAAGGACCGGGCATAGCCACACTCGGTTCAACTAAAGTTGGAGAAACTGTCACCCGCTAGCCACCTTTGTGCAAAGCACGTCGGGAGAACCGGTCTCGCGTAAGCGTACGCGTAATGTCGGTCTGGGCCGCTTCATCTAACAATACCACCGAACCAAAGTATGACATGCTGGTAAGCAGTATGACTTATATCGCCCACAACTCACTTGTGTTCTACTCGTGCATATAACATCAACACATAAAACCTAGGCTCGGATGCCACTGTTGGGTAACGCAGTAATTTCAAAAAAATTCCTACGCACACGCAAGATCATGGTGATGCATAGCAATGAGAGGGGAGAGTGTTTTCTATGTACCCTCGTAGACCGAAGCGGAAGCGTTGACGCAACGTAGAGGAAGTAGTCGTACGTCTTCCCGGTCCAACCGATCCAAGCACCGTTACTCCGGCACCTCCGAGTTCTTGGCACACGTTCAGCTTGATGACGCACCCCGGGCTCCGATCCAGCAAAGCTTCGGGGAGGAGTTCCGTCAGCACGACGGCGTGGTGATGATCTTGATGTTCAACCGTCGCAGGGCTTCGCCTAAGCACCGCTACAATATGACCGAGGTGTAATATCATGGAGGGGGGCACCGCACACGGCTAAGGAACAATCACGAAGATCAACTTGTGTGTCATGGGGTGTCCCCCTGCCCCCGTATATAAAGGAGCAAGGGGGAGGCCGGCCGGCCCTTGTGGGCACGCCAAGGAGGAGTAGGATTCCTACTCCTAGTTGGAGTAGGTTTCCACCTTTCCTAGTCCAACTAGGAGAAGGGGGGAAAGGGGGGAAGAGGGGAAGGAAGGGAGAGAGGGGCCGCGCCCCAAACCCCTTGTCCAATTCGGACTGGGCTTAGGAGGGGCGCGCGCCACCTCCTACTCCTTTCCACTAAGGCCCATTAAGGCCCATTGCTTCTTCCTCGTATTCCCGTAACTCCCCGGTACCTCCGAAAATACCCGAATCACTCGGAACCTTTCCGATGTCCGAATATAGTCGTCCAATATATCGATCTTTACGTCTCGACCATTTCGAGACTCCTCATCATGTCCCCGATCTCATCCGGGACTCCAAACTCCTTCGGTACATCAAAACTCATAAACTCATAATATAAATGTCATCGAAACCTTAAGCGTGCGGACCCTACGGTTCGAGAACAATGTAGACTTGACCGAGACACGTCTCCAAGTCAATAACCAATAGCGGAACCTGGATGCTCATATTGGCTCCCACATATTCTACGAAGATCTTTATCGGT
>NC_053025.1:190315963-190355040 GCF_003073215.2 Triticum urartu
CTTGATGGGCTGATCCTACTTTTGCTACTCCTTATGCCAAGTCTTTGACGCACACCTCTTGGGAACGCGATTACATCAAAGATGGATATCTTATGAGAGCTAACAAGCTTTGCATCCCAAAGTCTTCTCTTCGTTTGTTGCTTTTGCAGGAATCTAATGGAGGAGGACTAATGAGAAATTTTGGACGCGACAAGACTTTCGCTACGCTCTCCAAGAAATACTATTGGCCCAAGATGTTTCACGATGTCAACCGCTTCACCAACCGATTCTCTACATGTCGCAAAGCTAAGTCTAAAGCTCAATCCCATGGACTTTATATGCCTCTCCCAATTGCATATCAACCATGGGAAGATATTAGCATGGATTTTGTACTTGGATTGCCTAGGACTAGAAATGGAGAGGACTCGATATTTGTCGTTGTGGACCGCTTCTCTAAGATGGCACATTTCATTCCTTGCAACAAGATAGACGATGCTTCACATGTTGCCAATCTCTTTTGTAGGGAAATATTGCGCCTACATGGAGTGCCAAAAACGATTGTTTCAGACCGCGACATCAAGTTCCTAAGCTACTTTTGGAAGACTCTATGCGCCAAGCTCGGAATCAAGCTACTCTTCTCCATGGCGTATCATCCACAAACCGACGGTCAAACGGTGGTGACCAACCACACACTCTCCGGTCTACTTCGCGTGCTCATCAAGAAAAACATCAGGGAGTGGGTGGAGTGCTTACCTATCGCCGAGTTCGCCTACAACCGAGCAAGACACTCAACAACCGGCAAGTCCCCCTTCGAGGTCGTCTATGGAATTAACCCATTGTCCCCATTGGACATTCTCCCTCTACCACTCCAAGAGCGCATCAATTTGGACGCAAGTGCACGTGTGAACCATCTCAAGAAGGTGCATGAAGATACAAGGCAAACGATCGAGCGCCATGTACAACGACTTGTGACCAAGCTCAACATCAACAAGCAACCCATGGTATTCGACATTGGTGACCTTGTGTGGCTACACCTTAGCAAAGACCGCTTACCCAACGAACACAAGTCCAAGCTTCTACCTCGAGCGGATGGACCATTCAAGGTGCTCGCACGCTACAACATCAATGCTTAAAGGATCGACCTCCCGCGCGATAAGTACAACGTGAGCGACATCTTCAATGTCAAGGACCTCTCTCCCTACCATGGTGATGAAGATTTTGATCCGAGGTCGGATCTTCCCCAAGGGAGGGGAGATGATCCGGATCATCCCAAGGTCATCTCCATGGACCTACCTACATCTCCTACGACACCACTTGGACCAATGAAAAGAGCCAGAGCGAAGGCTATCGAAGATAAGGTGAACTCACTCCTCTCCGAACTACCACCTTCCATGCATGAGAATTGGTTACTACCTCAAGTGGAAACCCTATGTGCGATCAGGTGCTTGGAGGAAAGCCATGAACCAACTACACTCAACGGACAAGACGGTGAGGACGACAAGTCCATTGGACAAGAAGAAGAACTGCTCGAAGTTCCCAGGTTCCAGACGACCGACGAACCCCGGACGTCCGATGACCTCCAGGCTTCGGACGTCCGGCCCTCTCCGGACGACCGACACTTCCACACCTGAGCCAAAACTACGGACTTCCGAAGCTCTACAGACGACCAACGCCCCGGACGTCTGACCGAAGACCACCCGAGCCGAATCTACGGACGTCCGACAGGCACCGGACGTCCACGCCCTCATGAGCCTTCGGACGACCGGTGACTCCCGGACGTCTGATGCCTATGTGTTGTTATGTGTTGGGCCGCAGCCCATGTACCCCCACTTCGTCCCCTTTTGCACTAAGACTATAAATAGACCTCCTATTCCTTCTAGAAAGGGTTAGCATTGGTTTTGCTCATATTAGAGATAGAGCATTGCTCATCCACATCGGATCTACTCCACGAGAGAGACCGCGGCCCCTCTTCGGAGAAGATCCCTTTGGATTCAAGACCCCTTTACAGGAAGAACCTCAAGACCTCCTCACGGAGAAGACCTACTACCTTTGTATCGTCCCTAGTTGACCGTGGATCATGTGGCCTCTTATGTACTCGAGGATCTAGCATATGTGTGACTATTTCTTGTTGGTTTAGTGTTTCTCTCGTGTTTCCCCTCATGTTCTTCATGTTCATCGCGGGATCTACTCCTTTTGTGAAAGATCGGGCGATTAGGGTTCTACCCTACATCAATGTGGGCACAAGATTTCTCTACAAAAATATTTGCAACATGTGAAGCATCGTCTATCCTGTTGCATGGTATGAAATCTGCCATTTTAGAGAATCGATGCACGAACAACAAACACGAAATCCTTTCCATTTCTAGTTCTAGGTAAACCAAGCACAAAATCCATGCTAATATCCTCCCATGGTTGATATGGAATTGGAAGGGGCATATAAAGGCCATGAGATTGGGCTTCAGACTTAGCCTTGCGACTTGTAGAGCATCAGTTGGTGAAGCGTGAGACATCACAGAACATCTTGACCCAAAAATAGTTCTTGGAGAGCGTAGCAAATGTCTTGTCGCGTCCAAAGTGTCCCATTGGTCCCCCTCCATGAGATTCTTACAAATGTAACAAACGAAGAGAAGACTCGGGGATGCAAAGTTTGTTAGCTCTCATAAGATAATCATCTTTGATGTAATAGCGTTCCCAAGACGTATGCGTCAAACATTTAGCATAAGGAGTAGCAGAAGTAGGATCATGTACATACAGATCTTTTATGTGCTCAAATCCTATGGCATTCAATTCAAGTTGGGTAACAAGCATGCATCTACGGGAAAGAGCATCCGCTACAACATTTTCCTTACCTTTAATATACTTGATGACATAAGGAAATGACTCAATGAATTCACTCCATTTAGCATGACACTTGTTCAACTTAGTTTGACCCTTAAGATACTTAAGTGTTTCATGATCGGTGTGAAGAATGAACTCATGAGGACGGAGATAATGCTCCCAAATATGCAAGACTCTCACTAAAGCATATAGCTCTTTGTCATAGATGGGATAATTGAGTTGCGCTCCGGAGAGTTTTTCACTAAAGAAAGCTATAGGGTGCTTATCTTGCATTAACACACCTCCTATGCCATGACCGCCAGTATCGCAATGAATTTCAAATGGTTTATCAAATTTTGGTAAAGCAAGCAAATGAGCATGTGTAAGCAAATTCTTAAGCTCATTGAATACGATATCTTGGGATGGTCCACAAACAAATGGCGCATTCTTCTTACTCAAAGCATGCAAAGGTTAAGCAATGGTGCTAAAATCCTTCACAAATCTACGATAGAAACCGGCTAAACCAAGAAAACTACGCACTTGTTGCAAGTTGGTTGGTTGGGGCCAAGTTTTAATAGCATTGATCTTAGATTCATCTGCATGAACACCCTTAGAAGACACAACGAAACCCATGAAAACAAGCTTATCAACACCAAAAAGGCATTTGTCCATATTAGCATAAATGCGCTCATTTCTAAGAGTTTGCAACACGGTTATAAGATGGGTGACATGATCTTTGAGAGATTTGCTAAAAACAAGAATATCGTCAAAACAGACCACAACAATACACCAATATAGGGTCGTCCGAGTCCAGTAGTTGTTGCTTTGTTTTCGATTTCCAGATCACGCCATACTCTGAGTCATGACCAAGTCGGATTCCCCAACTTTCGTGCTACCCGCAGTAGAAAAACAGTTCCAGTTTAAAAAAAACTAAGTCTGGAAAATTCTGGCTAGGCAGTTTTTAGACCATTTGTAGACTTTTTCGAAAATCAATTGTTGCGGAGCAAAAAAGAGAGGAAAAAGGTGAAAAAAGAGATTTTTTTCAGAGTGTGCTCCTCCCTTGTTTACGTGCAATGCCATGATTTTGTTAGTGTTCTAGGCTTGCGTCTCTAGCACGGTCTAGCCTAGGACCAGCACAGTACCATCGTTGAGCGTTTATTCAACTTTGCATATCTGAATTGATTATTGCTGACCCTTTTTGGCTACCATATTATAAGGCTTCCTAGCTCCACATACATCTACATCGTGCATTTGACTCTCCTTGGTAATATCTCTGTCCAAGCTTTGAGAGTTTTGACTACAACGGTTGCCGATCACCGCCTGCTGCTGGGTAAGAACTGGTAAGAATTTGAGATTTGCTTGACGCATTTGTGACATACTGCCACTTTCTAGTAGTCTGTAGGATCATATTATTGTGTGTTTCTATTGCTTCTAACCATGGCAGGACCACAAGCCGATGAGATTGACTGGGAGAACATGACGAAGAAGGAGCTTACTGATAAATTTCAGCAAATGTTGAGTCAATAGGTGGAAGACGTCATGACCACCTTTGAAAAGGCACTGGAGAGGATTGATGACGTTGAGAAGACAATTGACACCAAGTTGGACGCCAAGTTCGATGAAGTACTCACGCTTTTTCCACAATCACCTCCCGCTGCACCTGTCGCGCCTCTACAACAACAACAACAACAACATCATCACCTTCCAAACCAAGTGGGACGAGAACTCTGTGTTCCCCTTGAGCCTGGTCAAAATTCTGGTGCTGCTATACCTACTGTAGATGCTTCTGTAGCTCCTGGTGCTACTGCAAAGGTGGTAGACCATTACGAGGATGAGGTTGATCAAAATCAGAACTACGTGCAACCACCACCACCACCACCAAGTCATTCTCATGCATATCATCGCAACGGTAGGGCTGCACCACCACCTGAGGCACGAGATCTTGACCATCTTCCTATACTAAAATTGAATATTCCACCAATTGAGGGTAGATATGTTCCTGATATATATCTTACTTGGGAGTTAGAAACTGAACAACGTTTTACATGTTTACAATATCCTGAGGAGAGACGTGTTCGTGTTGCTGTTTGTGCTTTCACTAGTTTTGCATGTGTTTGGTGGTCTGAACACTGTAGATTATATCCTATTCCAACTACTTGGGCTGCTTTGAAAACTGCTATGCATACTCGTTGGGTTCCACCATATTATCAACGTGAATTACTTCAAAAATTATAGCGTTTAAGACAAGGAAAAAATATATAGAAGAATACTATCAGGAATTACAAACTGGAATGATTAGATGTGGTATTGTTGAGGATAATGAATCTATGCTTGCACATTTTATGGGTGGATTAAATAAAGAGATTCAGACCATTCTAGAATATAAGGAGCATAATAATATCACTCATTTATTCCATCTTGCTTGCAAAGCTAAAAGTGAAGTGCAGGATCGACAGACATTGGCGCGAACTAACTTCTCTATAGGCCGACCTTCGTCATGGACACCGCGTGCATCCTCTACTCCCACACGTCCTACTACAGCCCCACTGACTTCAGCTGCCAATTCCAACCGAGATGAAGAACAAAATGTATGACTCGCATGAAGTACTGGGTGCTTCGGATAAACCGATTGCCATGACAAGCCATTCATATAAGCCAAATTTGGTCTTAAATGCGGTTTTCCATTCATCGCCTTCTTGGATGCGTATTTGATAGTAGCCACTCTTAATATCAATCTTAGAGAAAATGGTGGCTCTGCTAAGCTCATCTAGCATATCATCTAGGCGTGGAATAGGGTAACTATAACGCACAGTAATAGCATTGATAGGACGACAATTGAAACACATGCGAAATGTACCATCTTTCTTGGGAACAAGGATTACTGGTACAACACAAGGGCTCAAGCTTTCTCGTATATGGCCGTTGTCGATGAGTTGTTGTACTTGCCATTGGATCTCCCTAGTTTCCTCAGGGTTGTATGGAGCATTGTTAGGAAGGGGTGCTCCGGGGATGAGGTCGATTCGGTGCTCGATGCCTCGTAGACGAGGTAGACCCGGAGGTAGCTCGTCTGGGAATACATCTTGGAATTCCTGCAAAAGAGAAGATAACACTAAAGGTAGATTGTGAGAATTGTTATTTTTTGGTGCCTCGTCCTTGCCCAAAAGGACATAGTGCATGACACTTGATGGGTTCTCACACACTTCTCTCATCTCAGTTTGGTGGCAAATAGGACTAGGTTTTTCTTGTCGCTCATCGTGGGGGCACTCAATTTGGGCTTGTGGCGCTCACTCTCTTTTTGGTGGTTCACTCTCTCACTACTCTCTCCATGATGGGTAGCTTGCTTGTCAGTGATCACTTGGCTTGGAGACATAGGTCATAGAACATACTCCTTTCCTTTCATCTTGAAGCTATAGTGATTTGTACGCCCGTTATGGAAGACACCTCGGTCAAATTGCCATGGCCGTCCAACGGAGGAGGTGGCAAACGGACATAGGAACGACATCACACTCCAAAGTGTCTTCGTATGCTCCAATCTTGAAGAAAACTTGTACCATATGCTCGACTTGGATAGTGCCGGAGTCGCATAGCCATTGAACCTTGTAGGGATGTGGGTGCTTCATCTTGACCAATTGGAGTTTGGAGCAAATGATGCGGAGCATCCTATAGACATCACCATGTCAAGAGTCCGTTTGGCAAGTGACACGTGCGACATCTACTTGACATACCCAAAGGTGAATCATCTCCTTTAGACGTGCTCACATGACCCCTTCGAGGATGGTATACTACTTGACACCCCTCTCGTGTGCATGCATAGGTATTGTCGGAACACTATGAACGACGAGGAGTGCAAGCGCCAAGAAATAACTACACCATCCGCGAGGGAAGCATGGAAGCGACGATGGAAGAAGATGGAGACAGCTCCCAGGACCCGGACATCCGGCCCCTGAAGATGTCAACAACAGCAGCAGCCCTGCAGCCGAAGTGCTATAGGCCCGGACATCCGGCGTCAGCCCCGGACATACGGCCTCGCCCCCGGAAATCCGGACAAGCTATTCCAGAGAGCACCGTGACCAGCTCCGTCTGCCCGGACATTCGGCCTGCCAGCCCGGACATCCGGCTCCGCGTGAAGCCCCGTACATCTGGCCCGACGCCCGGACATCCGGCCCTCCCTGCCTGCGTGCAGTTCTTCTGGGCTGAGGCCCATGTACCCCTTCGCCCCTTAGACTATATATACTTGCCCTCCACCTACGTTTTAGGGTTAGCAAAGTTGTAGCTCATTTAGAGATAGAGCTTTGCTCATCCATTACGGATCTACTCCACGAGAGAGACCGCGGCCCCTCTTCAGAGAAGATCCACCTTGCATTCAAGACCTCCTCACAGAGAAGATCCTTCTAGGATTCAAGCCCTCATCTCCTTTGGATTTGGGATGAACTCTACCATCAAGACCTTCTCATGGAGATGAACCTTACCTTGTATCATTCCCTTTGTTGTTCATGTACCTGTTGGATCTTGTGTGTTTGATTGTCTAGTGGATGTATGATTGGACTTGTTCTTGAGTGTTTCCCTATGTGTTTTCTCTCCGTTCTTCCCCGTGTTCTTCGTGTTCTTTGCGGGGTCCGCTCCTTTCGTGAAAGATCGACCGTATAGGGTTCCACCCTACATCATCTTGGTATCATGAGCCACGTTGATCACGATTTCGGAGCCTCCCCTCGTTGTTTTCTAGCCTAACTTTGTTGTGTTCTTCCCCAATTTCAAAAATCCCCACCAAAAATAGCCCCAAATTTTTTTGTGATTTGTTGGTTTGACGAAGTTTTGTTGGATTTGATCCATAGATTTGCTTGGTTTCAAGTGGATCTAGCATCTCTCCAAGTTTCCCCATCTTTCATCCACGAAATCTCATCGATTTTCACCTTGTAAATTGAGTTTTTCCGCCCCCAATTCGAAATTTTCCGCCCCAAACGAGATCTGGAATCGTCAGGCCGGACATCCGGGCCATCGGGCCGGACATCCGGGCCCCAAGCCGAACATCGGACTCTTGGAGCGCCAAATCTGCATGGTTCTGGACATTAGGTCCCGGATATCCGGCCCCGAGCTCGGATGTCCGGCCCCTGGCATCTCAGCCACCCTAGTTTCACCGTTTTGTCCATTACTAATTCATCCGGAGTCCGATTTTCGCGTTCTTTAGCTCATTGAAAAGCTCTTGACATCCCCCTTCGCACAAAATTAGCACCAACATCTTTTGACTCCATCAAATTTTGTGAATTTTGGCATCTTTGCCTAGGGCTTCCACCACATCATTCGCTACACCACCACCGACTTCCGCAACCTAACCAATTGTGTTCCCCATCGCATTAGTGGTTGCTTGAGGAGTGATTTGAGTCTCCTAAGGTGTCTAGGCTACTTAGGGATGGTTTCCTTTTCATCAACCACCACCACCACTTCCGCATAGGCTTACCAACCATACACTCCCGCCACCCGGCTTAACCCAATTTTGTTTGTGTTGTGAGTTGTGTCTCCTAAGGTGCTTAGGCTACTTAGGGACCGTGCTTCCAACTCCGACACCGTGTATAGTCCACCACCTTACCCTCCATTTCCGCATTGCATACTCAAAACCCATCATTGCATTTCGCAATCCCATTGAGCTTCCGCAACCACCACTGCATTCCCGTTACCACCATTTGACATATGAGATTTTGAGTTCGCAGTTTTTCCGTTTCCTAAGGTGTTTCGGCTACTTAGGGACGAGTCTCCATCATCTTGGTATCTCCATCAAGAACGCCGCACTCATCATCGCCACAGACGGTAACCTCCATATCATCTTGGTATCCTGGTATCCCTCCATTGTATATTCCCTTGCCAATGCATTGTTAACCCCTAGCCCATTTTGCATCACTTGCCTATCGAGACTAGCCATTTGAGTATTGCCGGCAACATTACTTGTGCCAATTAGTGATCTACACCTTCCATCGCATACATACCATATCATATTGGTATCATATCATCCCTTGTGTCACAAGATTGTTCCCGTATATACTCAATTGCTATCTTGGTTTGTGCATTTTGCACAGTGGCCATAAAAAAGAATAAGCTTTTAAGCAAAAGAGAGAAAAAACAAAAGAGCTCGTAAGCAAATGCCATAGCATCATACCACATTGCATATAAGATTGTCATATCCGATCATCTTGGATCATACCACCGGAACATCATATACATAGCATACTTGGGATAGAAGTCGTTGCATTTTTGTCTCCTATAGGTTGTGCACAAGTGCCGTATCCGCCAATTTAGCAATCATGCTAGCATCTCTCTTGAGTTGTGCAACACGAGCATTTTCCGTGGATTCCAGATTTTGAGCTCATTCCTTGGTTGCACGACCCCATTTATCTATCCGTGTGTGCGTTTCCGTGTGCCATTCATTGCTATTTGTCTACTTGTTTCACTTGCAAATTTGTGAATCTCTTTCAACATTATTGACTCTTTCTAACATTTTACATTACATTTTTGTGCCACTATCCTCACCGAGCTACTCCATAAGCTTTAGTTTGTAGGTGTGAATGAACAAGTCGGTACTAATTCTACTATTCTTTCATCTCACATTGAGTGAAATGGGATACATCCTCAACTTTGGGAAAAGGTAATTTGATATTGTTTATCTCATTTCCTACTCACCTCTTCTCGAGTCTTGTGATGGATAGGCAAGGTATTTCATCTTCGGTCTACAACAACAACAACGAGTTCAATGCCACGAACAACTCCAACGACGCCGAGATGCATGCTTAAATGGAAGAGATCAAAGTCCTCATCAAGTCCTACAAGCGATCTTCCTCATCTTCGAGAAGACGCTCAAGTACACATGCTTCAAGCTACCATCTCCGGCAAGGTCTCATCGTCATCGACACCATCACCACCACGAACATGAAGGTCAAGAGCTCAACACCAACAACCGCTCAAGGACTTCACCATCTCCCTTGGCATCTTCGCCAAGCGACTTCAAGGCACCTTTGCCTTCAGATATACGGCATCTTCGCCAACAAGCACCTCAGGACTACGCTCAAGAGAAGCTCCCTAAGCTCAAGTCCGCGACTTCCACGAGCTACTACGACCTCGACACCGACCATGAGATTCCTTTCTATGGGACTCTAGAACCGAGGAGTATCTCGAGTGGGAGCGTTTGATGGACAACTACCTCAAGCTACATGAAGTTCCTCCCGAAGATCAAGTGATGTGCGCCACAAGGAACTTCCATGACTACGCGTCCACATGGTGGCTTCACGCACCTTCGGAGACCTACAACATGAGTTGGCCCAAGACGATGAGAACTTTGCAGCGAGAGTTCGTGTCGGATTCCGGGTTCCGGCAGACCCTTGAGGTTCGAACACTGGGGTGCGCGCGGAGATTTCGCCTTTTACCTACCTGCGCCCCACCGCCACGCTAAGATCTAAGCTATGGAAAGAACGGCACAATAGACATAGGGTTTATACTGGTTCGGGCCACCGCTGTGGTGTAATACCCTACTCCAGTGTGTGGTGTGGTGGATTGCCTCTTGGGCTGATGATGATGAGCAATACAAGGAAGAACAGCCTCACGAGGGTCTGTTCTTGGCTGGGGCGATGAACTGCTGGGAGGAGTTCAATCACCCTTCTCTCTCTCTCTGTGATGCTACACGATCTGATCCCAGCCTGTTTCTGGGTTGGCCGATTCCCGATCTCCCCTACCCTGGGGGTGGCTAGTCCTATTTATAGGCAAAGGCCCTGGGCCTCTTCCGAAATATTGAGCAGGAAGGGCGCCAACAATTGGCCATTTTGAAGGGGAACATCCGGTACACTTATCCTGACTAAAGTTGGTCCTCGCCTGCCAAAGGCTCTGGTGGTGACGCTGGCTTGGGCTCCACAATGACTTCCTCCCTGCCATTGGACTGGTCTTGGTCTCGTTGCACCGAAACGGGTGCCTTTGCTTGATGCTCTCGCCTGCGCTTACTCCCTTTGCACCAAAGAGGAAAGGAGGACACTGCGCGGCTGGCGCCCGCCTGGCACCTTCGGCCATCATGGCTTGCATCACGGGCACCTCGTGAGGTACCCTGCCTTGATCTCTCTGCCTCCTCGCGAGCCCGCCTGATGAGGCCATGCCTGAGGAAGCTCCGTGTCGTCCGCCCAGCGAGGCTTGGCCCCTCGCGAGGGTCTTGGGTCTGTGTTGATGAAGACGGGCCACGCTGGGCCCCCTTTTGAGCCACGCCATAGGCCGCAGGCTAGCCAAGTCTGGGGACCCCCGTTCCCAGAACACCGACAGTAGCCCTCGGGCCCAAGGCGCGCCCGGACTTGGATGTGTAGGGAGGCGAAAGGGCAAGCACGTAGCGCCGCGGGCCCTAACAGCGTGCGGCCTTGGGCGCCTCGTGGCGGTTGACTGGACGTGGGCGTCTCCACTTCCCCATGGCGCCTCGGCAAGTGCACGGATTGGACAAGTCCCTGCATGCAAAGCGGGTCATATTACCTGCGATCGTGGAGGTCGGCGGTTGGCCTTCGCCGACCATAAGTACGGAACGGCGCGCCCCCTTCCAGTCCATCCCTTCTTGCTTCTCCTTCTTCCCGGTCCTTGCTCCGTCTTGCTATGATGGCTCCGATCCGCCGGTTCTCGACGGCAGAGAAGGGAAAGGCTCCCCGAGAGGAACCAGACCCGCTCCCGCCGAAGAAACGGCTCGCCCTCCGCGGCCGGGACGAGGGGGCCCATCAGGTGGTGTCGAGGCCCCGGTGCGAGCGGACACCGCCGGGGTTCCCGCTTCCCTTGTACGCCCACATCGAGGGCTTTGAAGGAGTCGATGCCAATCGCCACAGGCGGCGCCGCCGTCGGCACCGACAGGTCACAAAGGTGTGGGTCGTCCCCCCTGGGGTCCACACCGAGGGCTCCTCCCGAGAGTTCATGCTCCACGCCGCCATGCCTCCTCAGTCTTGGATTCGCCTTCCTCCCTTCTTCGCCTCCATCATCCCGCAGGGAGAACTCCTGGAGCTTTGGCTGCAGCACGCCGGTTGCAGCACCCTCGCGACCGAGGCAGAGGTCGCGGTCGTTGCCCCGGGCGAGGTCTTCATGACTCGAGGTTGGAGCAAAATCACCCGGGTTTGCAGGACAAGAGGCGCCCTCGCGATCCACTTGGAGTACGACGGTGCTTCGGTGATGTTCTTCAAGGTCTTCGATGCTAATGGGCGCCGGCTGAAGTGCTGCCCCGAGAGGGTGGTCGGGACCCTGCTACGGCGAGGACTGGGCCCGCCGACCGCTCCCTTGGCGGCTCCTCAGGCGGCGGAGGCGTCGGAGGTTCCAGCGACTCCGGCGAGCTCTTTGCGACTAAGGAGACGAGCGACGACAGCTACGAGCCCCCGAGCCGGTGCCGCTTCTGGAGCAGGGCGGGCTCGTCAGGCCGTCGCCGACTCTGATCTGGATGGGGTTGGCGCCGGTGCTTGACGGCCCACTGTGATGTTGGCGTCTTTTGCAAGGGCGCGTGTAGTTAGCGTCCTTTTAGGATCTGTTCCCTGCGAGGAATCAAGGACGCGTCCCGTGGGGACTTGTAAGGTGCCCGTGATCCTGTTTTGTTAATATAACCCTTGTCGTAGAACTGTGCGAGTTGCTCATTCCGTCTTAGCTCAGGAACTGTGCGAGTTGTTAATATAACCCTTTCGAACCTCACGTGGGCTTGGTGCTCTGCGCCGACAAGTCCCAGTCCCAAGGCGGCTTCAGCCGTCGCTGGTATGCCAGGTCGCGATGCCGTGGTCAAGGCCAGGAGGTGAGCGACCCGGGGTCCGGTAAGAGCCCCTGAGTCGCGATGCTCAGGAGGTCCCCTTTGGCGCTCAAGCAGCCGTTGTTCGGTGAGAAAGGAGAGCGGCGTCGCTAACACGGGATTGCATTAGGTGCGGGGATGGTGCCACGGTAGCTGGTGCTTCCGGGTGGTGACTTATCTCGAGAATCAGGGACCGCTCTCTGGTGTGTCGCCGGGTCTGTGCTTCGGCAGGCGTGAGTGCTTCCGGGTGGTGACTTATCTCGAGAATCAGGGACCGCACTCTGGTGTGATGCCGGGTACGTGCTTCGGCAGGCGTGAGGTTTCTCGGTGAGGTCCTCACGTTTCCCTCCCCTCTCACCTTTGCTCCCCTTTCTGCTCTACGTCCTCGGGTCCCGGCCCTTGAGCGAGTCTCAGCCGTCGCTGGTATGCCAGGTCGCGATGCCGTGGACAAGGCCAGAGGGTGAGGGCTGGAGAGCCAGTAGGAGCCCTGAGTCGCGATGCTCAGGCACCCCCCTTTAACGTGCAAGCGGTTCGCGCGGATGAGAGTGAAGGAGACACCGCAAGGGACTCGCCTGACGCAGCTCCTTTTAATTCCTGCACATGTATCATGGCTCGGGGAGGCATTTAAACTTGCGTTTGGCATCGAGATAACAGTGTGGACTGTAATATTTGCTTTTGAATTCCTTGAAATTTACGCTTTTCCTTCCTACTTGCTTATGTTCTACGCCGGCAGAGCCCGGCCCCGCGCATACCTCACCCAGCGTTAGCCCCGGCTGGAAACCAGGACGGGACCAAGGAGTGAGGGGCTACGTGACAAGTTAGGCTCCTGAGTCGCGATGCTCAGGAGTCCCCCTTGGCGCACGAATAGCAAGTAGGGAGGTGTGATGTGGGTGGATCTACCATTCTGCGTCTGTAGAGCCCGGCCCCGCACATACCTCACCCAGCATTAGCCTTTCGGAACTAAGGAGTGAGGGGCTACGTGACCAGTTAGGCTCCTGAGTCGCGATGCTCAGGAGTCCCCCTTGACGCTCAAACGGCCTTCATACCTTGGCTCCGCTCAGGGAGAGAAGCGCGATGAACCAGGCCCGGGGGGGCCTGGCTGGGTGGCGTGCGTCTGGGCGTGACCCAGGCACAGCCCCCGTGCCCAGCCCCCTCGTGCGGCGCTCCCGAGGGGAGGCGTTACGATGAGGCTAGACACTGAGCTCTGGGCTCCTTGAGGTTGATGCGGCCCGGGGCCACCTTATCTTACCATAGCGCTCCTCGTAGCATGTCAGTCAGCCAGCCGGAGCATGGTGCTTCCACTGGTACGTCCCCTCCGGGAGGAGCCCCCGGGGCGTGTACAGCCCCGCCCTGACACGTGGCTGGCACGGTAGGGCCTGGCGAGGTGTATCTGGGCACCCGTGAGCCAGCGCGGGACTCACGGGGCCCTACCTCTAGGCGGGTTGCGCCTGGCACTGGGCCTTATCTTGTGATGTGTCCTGCAAATTTGGTTAGATGCCGGCACTCTACGTCCTCGGGTCCCGGCCCTCGAGCTGGTCTCAGCGTCGCTGGTATGCCAGGTCGCGATGCCGTGGACAAGGCCAGAGGGTGAGGGCTGGAGAGCCAGTAAGAGCCCTGAGTCGCGATGCTCAGGTACCCCCCCTTTAACGTGCAAGTGGTCGGCATGGAGAAGAAGAGGTGCCGTGGACAGGCATCAAATAATCAAGCATGGTGGGTCGAACGCATAGCCGGAAATAAACGCAAAAGGGATACATGCCGCTGGGTCTGGCCCGAGCGACTTGGGGATGATGCAGCCCATGGGGCGCCCCCAACAAAGCAAGCTACAACATGAAACAAAAGGGATACATGCCGCAGGGACGGACCCACGCGGCCTGGGAATAATGCAGCCCTAGGGGGCGCTCCCAGCTGGAAATGAAACTTGAAAGATGTCACCTGCTGATGCTGAGGACGAAGGAGTGTTGGTGTAGCAGATTCGGTGGGCTACGGAAGCCGATCCTCATGAGTCCCCAGGCCCAGGGGCCTCGGGAGGCTCCGGAGGCGCTGGTGGCTCCTCGCGGACCATCTCCATCTCCGCCAGGGCTGCGGAACGGCTGGCCTCTTGAGCCTCCATGATACCCCTCATGAGGCGCTGGTACGTGGCTATGGGGTGGACCTTCGCAGCGCCCCACTCGCGAGGGCCAGAGGCGCTCCAGAGAGGCGACCCGATTGTGCCCTGGTATGTCGATGCAGACGCGCAGCCCACCATCCTCGCCTGGATGGGGAGCCACAGCTGGTAGGCAGCGGCCGCCTTTCATGACTCTTGACTCCTGTAGCTCCTGAATGGCCTTGCTGACGAACTCCTGAGGGTTTGGCTCTCCTTGCCTTACTCCTTCTTGAGGGAAACGTGCTTCGAAGCACGCCTCCATGTGGTGCCAACAGCTTAGATTCATGACAGTTTATTATGATTTTAAGTGCCTATGCCGAACAAGCTTACTCTATACGTAGTCAATATGGAGTCCCTGAGTGATCAGAGCATACGAGGAGTCTCAATCTCTAACGACCCATAAAAGATATTCCGTAATATAAGACGACAAAGAGTAGTAATGCGAACTGATAGCCCTACCGCGGTATTTTGGATGCAAACTGGGCAAGTAACAGAGTACCAGAAAAACCCCCCCCCTGGGCACAGAAGCATTGGGAGATGAGCCCGTGGCGCCCCCAACAAGCAACGAACACGATGAGAAGAATAATACATAATGGCCATTAGCGATGCGCGCAGGAATGAGACCACACATGGCCTGCTAATCCACGACCTACCGCGGCGCGCTCCTCCCACCCCTGTTGCGACTGAAACTTGGAACATGATAGGAGAGGGCACTTCTGCATCTGACGGCGCACGCATGTTCTTCGCCCTCACCCACTTCTTCCCCCTCTATAGAGTCTACTCCTACTAGGAAGGAACTCCTTCTGTACGCCACTATTCGGGGCTGGAACGCGATCTCATTTGAATCCCAGGCCCAGCCCGCCCGGCGGCCCTCCCGCACTTGTCTCCTTGATCTCATTGAGCTCCGCGCGACCATCTCATGCTGCGCGCGCACTCAACTGAGACTCCCACAAAAGCTGGATCCCGACTTCTCATGTCGATACCTCTCGGATCCCCCTCTATTCGACACAGCCTTATCGCTGCTACTGCATTATATTATTGTGTAGCGGTGCTTATGCGAAGCTCCTCCTCCCCACCTCACGGCAGATAGAGACATCCCAGGAGTCGCGCTCAGACAGCACTCTGCTGCCCGACTGACCTCTTCCCCGACACTTCCTCTCGGGGAGTCCGTAGTGGTCTATCGTCAATGCAATCACCTCTAACGCCTCACGCTCTGCCCTCTCACTAGCGTCATGGAACCGGACATGGCGCGTAAGGTTTCGCGGTGCCCGTCCTCCATCATGACTCGTTTGACCTACGGCCCTGTAGCATCGTCGCTACATCCTGGAACCGCCTTAGCTGGCCTATGACACTCTCTGAGGGTCTGCTCTCCTTGCCCTTACACCTTATGAGGGTAAATATATCGATGCTTCGAAACACGCCTCCATGTGGTCCCAAGCGCCTCCCTCGTGACCTTAGCCAGGTCGGTGGCCCTCCAGGGGTAGCCCCCGAGCCCTCCTGCTTGAGGAGGGCGCGGCGCGCTTTCCTATGCGATGGAAGGAGGTTCCCCCTGGGCAGGCGCGGGCCCTGAGGGGCCTGCCTCCTGAGGGCCGGGCCAGACGATGTCTTCTTCTTCTTGGGGGCGGTCTCGGGAAGCCTCCTGCTTCCGCGATCCGGGTCTTCCAGTGATGCGGCCTGAAAGGCTCGTTCCAGGGAACACACCGCGTCCTTCTCTTCACAGGGCACCGTGATGACTCCGCCACTTCCTGGCATCTTGAGGACGTTGTAGCCGTGGTGAGTTACGGCCATGAACTTGGCCAGCGCTGGGTACCCAAGGATGGCGTACGTAGACACACTGCTATCACTCACCATGATCTTGCGTAGAAATTTTTTGAAATTACTACCCAACAGTGGCATCCGAGCCTAGGTTTTATGTGTTGATGTTATATGCACGAGTAGAACACAAGTGAGTTGTGGGCGATATAAGTCATACTGCTTACCAGCATGTCATACTTTGGTTCGGCGGTATTGTTGGACGAAGCGGCCCGGACCGACATTACGCGTACGCTTACGCGAGACCGGTTCTCCCGACGTGCTTTGCACAAAGGTGGCTAGCGGGTTCAGTTTCTCAACTTTAGTTGAACCGAGTGTGGCTACGCCCGGTCCTTGCGAAGGTTAAAACAGCACCAACTTGACAAACTATCGTTGTGGTTTTGATGCGTAGGTAAGATTGGTTCTTGCTTAAGCCCGTAGCAGCCACGTAAAACTTGCAACAACAAAGTAGAGGACGTCTAACTTGTTTTTGCAGGGCATGTTGTGATGTGATATGGTCAAGACATGATGCTAAATTTTATTGTATGAGATGATCATGTTTTGTAACCGAGTTATACTGGCAGGAGCCATATGGTTGTCGCTTTATTGTATGCAATGCAATCGCGCTGTAATGCTTTACTTTATCACTAAGCGGTAGCGATAGTCGTGGAAGCATAAGATTGGCGAGACGACAACGATGCTACGATGGATCAAGGTGTCGCGCCGGTGACGATGGTGATCACGACGGTGCTTCAGAGAGCGGAGATCACAAGCACAAGATGATGATGGCCATATCATATCACTTATATTGATTGCATGTGATGTTTATCTTTTATGCATCTTATCTTGCTTTGATTGACGGTAGCATTATAAGATGATCTCTCACTAATTATCAAGAAGTGTTCTCCCTGAGTATGCACCGTTGCGAAAGTTCTTCGTGCTGAGACACCACGTGATGATCGGGTGTGATAGGCTCTACGTTCAAATACAACGGGTGCAAAACAGTTGCACACGCGGAATACTCAGGTTATACTTGACGAGCCAAGCATATACAGATATGGCCTCGGAACACGGAGACCGAAAGGTCGAGCGTGAATCATATAGTAGATATGATCAACATAGTGATGTTCACCAATGAAACTACTCCATCTCACGTGATGATCGGACATGGTTTAGTTGATTTGGATCACGTATCACTTAGAGGATTAGAGGGATCTATCTAAGTGGGAGTTCTTAAGTAATATGATTAATTGAACCTTAAATTTATCATGAACTTAGTACCTGATAGTACTTGCTGTTATATGTTGATTGTAGATAGATGGCCCGTGCTGTTGTTCCGTTGAATTTTAATGCGTTCCTTGAGAAAGCAAAGTTGAAAGATGATGGTAGCAATTACACGGACTGGGTCCGTAACTTGAGGATTATCCTCATTGCTGCACAGAAGAATTACGTCCTGGAAGCACCGCTGGGTGCCAGGCCTGCTGCTGGAGCAACACCAGATGTTATGAACGTCTGGCAGAGCAAAGCTGATGACTACTCGATAGTTCAGTGTGCCATGCTTTACGGCTTAGAATCGGGACTTCAACGACGTTTTGAACGTCATGGAGCATATGAGATGTTCCAGGAGTTGAAGTTAATATTTCAAGCAAATGCCCGGATTGAGAGATATGAAGTCTCCAATAAGTTCTATAGCTGCAAGATGGAGGAGAACAGTTCTGTCAGTGAGCATATACTCAAAATGTCTGGGTATAATAATCACTTGATTCAATTGGGAGTTAATCTTCCAGATGATTGCATCATTGACAGAATTCTCCAATCACTTCCACCTAGCTACAAGAGCTTCGTGATGAACTATAATATGCAAGGGATGGTTAAGACAATTCCCGAGCTCTTCGCAATGCTGAAAGCTGCGGAGGTAGAAATCAAGAAGGAGCATCAAGTGTTGATGGTCAACAAGACCACTAGTTTCAAGAAAAAGGGCAAAGGGAAGAAGAAGGGGAACTTCAAAAAGAACAGCAAGCAAGTTGTTGCTCAGGAGAAGAAACCCAAATTGGACCTAAGCCTGAAACTGAGTGCTTCTACTGCAAGCAGACTGGTCACTGGAAGCGGAACTGCCCCAAGTATTTGGCGGATAAGAAGGATGGCAAGGTGAACAAAGGTATATGTGATATACATGTTATTGATGTGTACCTTACTAATGCTCGCAGTAGCACCTGGGTATTTGATACTGGTTCTGTTGCTAATATTTGCAACTCGAAACAGGGACTACAGATTAAGCGAAGATTGGCTAAGGACGAGGTGACGATGCGCGTGGGAAATGGTTCCAAAGTCGATGTGATCGCGGTCAGCACGCTACCTCTACATCTACCTTCGGGATTAGTATTAGACCTAAATAATTGTTATTTGGTGCCAGCGTTGAGCATGAACATTATATCTGGATCTTGTTTGATGCGAGACGGTTATTCATTTAAATCAGAGAATAATGGTTGTTCTATTTATATGAGTAATATCTTTTATGGTCATGCACCCTTGAAGAGTGGTCTATTCTTATTGAAATCTCGATAGTAGTACACACATATTCATAATGTTGAAGCCAAAAGATGCAGAGTTGATAATGATAGTGCAACTTATTTGTGGCACTGCCATTTAGGTCATATCGGTGTAAAGCGCATGAAGAAACTCCATACTGATGGACTTTTGGAACCACTTGATTATGAATCACTTGGTTACTTTGCGAACCGTTCTCCGGTACTATGGAGAGAGCAAAGATTTGTTGGAAATCATACATACAGATGTATGTGGTCCGATGAATATTGAGGCTCGTGGCGGATATCGTTATTTTCTCACCTTCACAGATGACTTAAGCAGATATGGGTATATCTACTTAATGAAACATAAGTCTGAAACATTTGAAAAGTTCAAAGAATTTCAGAGTGAAGTTGAAAATCATCGTAACAAGAAAATAAAATTCTACGATCTGATCGTGGAGGAGAATATTTGAGTTACGAGTTTGGTGTACATTTGAAACAATGTGGAATAGTTTCGCAACTCACGCCACCCGGAACACCACAGCGTAATGGTGTGTCCGAACGTCGTAATCGTACTTTACTAGATATGGTGCGATCTATGATGTCTCTTACTGATTTACCGCTATCGTTTTGGGGTTATGCTTAGAGACGGCCGCATTCACGTTAAATAGGGCACCATCAAATCCGTTGAGACGACGCCTTATGAACTGTGGTTTGGCAAGAAACCAAAGTTGTCGTTTCTGAAAGTTTGGGGCTGCGATGCTTATGTGAAAAAGCTTCAACCTGATAAGCTCGAACCCAAATCGGAGAAATGTGTCTTCATAGGATATCCAAAGGAGACTATTGGATACACCTTCTATCACAGATCCGAGGCAAGACTTTTGTTGCTAAATTCGGAAACTTTCTAGAGAAGGAATTTCTCTCGAAAGAAGTGAGTGGGAGGAAAGTAGAACTTGATGAGGTAACTATACCTGCTCCCTTATTGGAAAGTAGTTCATCACAGAAATCTGTTCCTGTGACTACTACACCAATTAGTGAGGAAGCTAATGATGACGATCATGTAACTTCAGATCAAGTTACTACTGAACCTCGTAGGTAAACTAGAGTGAGATCTGCACCAGAGTGGTACGGTAATCCTTTTCTGGAGGTCATGTTACTTGACCATGACGAACCTATGAAATATGAGCCCAGATTCCACGAAATGGCTTGAGGCCATGAAATCTGAGATGAGATCCATGTATGAGAAAAAATTATGGACTTTCATTGACTTGCCCAATGATCAGAGATTGAGGGAGTCCTGGATTAGGGGGTGTCCGGATGGCCGGACTATACCTTCAGCCGGACTCCTGGACTATGAAGATACAAGATTGAAGACTTCGTCCCGTGTCCGGAAGGGACTTTCCTTGGCGTGGAAGGCAAGCTTGGCGATACGGATATTAGATCTCCTACCATTGTAACCGACTTTGTGTAACCCTAACCCTCTCCGGTGTCTATATAAACCGGAGGGTTTTAGTCCGTAGGACAACATACAGAACAACAATCATACCATAGGCTAGCTTCTAGGGTTTAGCCTCTCCGATCTCGTGGTAGATCTACTCTTGTACTACCCATATCATCAATATTAATCAAGCAGGACGTAGGGTTTTACCTCCATCAAGAGGGCCCGAACCTGGGTAAAACTTCGTGTCCCTTGCCTCCTGTTACCATCCGGCCTAGACGCACAGTTCGGGACCCCCTACCCGAGATCCGCCGGTTTTGACACCGACATTGGTGCTTTCATTGAGAGTTCCTCTGTGTCGTCGCCGTTAGGCTTGATGGCTCCTACGATCATCAATAGCGATGCAGTCCAGGGTGAGACCTTCCTCCCCGGACAGATCTTCGTCTTCGGCGGCTTCGCACTGCGGGCCAATTCACTTGGCCATCTGGAGCAGATCGAAAGCTATGCCCCTGGCCGTCAGGTCAGATTTGGAAGTTTAAACTACACGGCTGACATCCGGGGACTTGATCTTCGATGGATTCGAGCCACTGCCGAGCGCGCCGCACTGTCACGACGAGCATGATCTAGCTCTGCCGCCGAACAGTGCCCTGGAGGCCGCACCCGCATCGGCTTCGACCTTAATTCGGAGCCAACTGCGCCAATCGAGGATGGGTGGTTGGGCGCTGCCTCAGGGGCTGTGATCCCAACGACGATCGAGCCGAACACCAGCCCCGCACTCCGCGAGCACTCGTGACTCCAAGGAGCCGGACTCCTCTCCGGACTACCGAACCCTCCGCGCCCCTGCCGATCGAATCCGATTGGGCGTCGATCATGGAGTTTACTGCGCGGACATCTTTCAGCACTCGCCTTTCGGCGATATCCTGAAGACACTGAAGTCTCTCTCTTTATCAGGAGAGCCCTGGCCGGACTACGGTCAGCAAGGTTGGGGTACGGACGATGAAGAAATTCAAAGCCCACCCACCACCCACTTTGTAGCCACTGTCGACGACTTAACCGACATGCTCGACTTCGACTCCGAAGACATCGATGGTATGGACACCGATGAAGGAGATGATGAAGAACCAGCGCCTACTAGGCCCTAGAAAGCCACCTCGTCATATGACATATACATGGTGGACACCCCAAAAAAGAGGGAGATGGCGATGGAACAGCGGAGGATGACCCCTCCAAGAAACAGCCTAAGCGCCGGCGTCAGCGGCGCCGCTCAAAATCCCGCCAAAGCAAATACAGTGATTCCAGCACGGGAGATAATAATACTCCGGAGAGTGCCGAAGAAAACCCCCTCCATCAAGATTCAGCACAGGAGGATGGAGAAGCCAGCCCTCATGAGAGAGCGGCAGACAGAGAGGTCGAGGACGATAATTATATGCCTCCCTCCGAAGACGAGGCAAGCCTCGACGACGATGAATTCGTCGTGCCAGAGGATCCCGTCGAGCAAGAGCGTTTTCAACGCAGGCTTATGGCCATGGCAAGAAGCCTCAAGAAAAAACAGCAACCGCTTAGAGCTAATCAAGATTTGCTAGTCGACAGTTGGACTGAAGTCCTTGCGGCCGAAGAGCATAAACTCGAACGCCCCTCCAAGAGCTACCCAAAGCGCAGGTTGCTACCCCGATTAGAGGAGGAAGCACTTAAACCTACATCACCAGCACTTGATACGGCCGACCGGCCACCTCGTGGCCGCAACAAAGAGGCCTCTCGGCCCTCCACTCAAGACGCACCCCGTACCAAGGCACGGGAAAATGCGCCAGACCTGCGAGATATATTGGAGGACAAGGCAAGGCAAACAAGATCGATCTATGGATCGCGTGGGCGCCCCATGACTCGAGACGATAACCGTCACGCCGGACACAAATCCGGTAGGGCCGAACACAGTAGACAAAGCTCATTGGAGCTACGTCGTGATATAGCCCAGTACAGAGGCGCACAACACCCACTATGCTTCACAGACGAAGTAATGGATCATCAAATCCCCGAGGGTTTCAAACCCGTAAACATCGAATCATATGATGGCACAACAGATCCTGCGGTATGGATCGAGGATTATCTCCTTCATATCCACATGGCCCGTGGCGATGATCTCCACGCCATCAAATACCTCCCACTCAAGCTTAAAGGACCAGCTCGGCATTGGCTTAACAGCTTGCCAGCAGTCCCAATCAGTTGTTGGGAGGACCTAGGAGCTGCATTCCTCGACAATTTCTAGGGCACTTATGTGCGACCACCAGACGCCGATGACCTAAGCCACGTAATTCAGTAGCCAGAGGAATCGGCTAGGCAATTCTGGACACGGTTCCTAACAAAGAAAAATCAAATAGTTGAATGTCAAGACGCAGAGGCCCTAGCAGCCTTCAAGCACAATATCCGTGATGAGTGGCTTGCCCGGCACCTTGGACAGGAAAAGCCGAAATCTATGGCAGCACTCACGACACTCATGACCCGCTTTTGCGCGGGAGAAGACAACTGGCTTGCTCATAGCAACAATATGACGAAGAACCATGGTAATTCAGATACCAGGGGCAGTAGTGGCAGGTCGCGTCGCAACAAGCAGAAGCACCGCATTAACGGCAACAATGCTGAGGATACGGCAGTTAATGACGGATTCAGAGGCTATAAATCCGGTCAGCGGAAAAAGCCATTCAAAGAATCCTAGGGGCCCGTCCCAGTTTGGGACCGAATACTCGACCGCTTGTGCCAGATACATGGCACCCCCGAAAAGCCGGCCGATCACACCAACAGGGATTGTTTGGTGTTTCAAGCAGGCAGGCAAGTTAAATGCCGAAAATAAGACAAGGGGCTGCATAGCGATGACGACGAAGAGCCCCGGCCGCCGAACAACAGTGGACAGAAGGGTTTTCCCCCACAAGTGCGGACGGTGAACATGATATACGCAACCCACGATCCCCAAGAGGGAGCGGAAGCGCGCGTTAAGGGACGTATACGCGGTAGAGCCAGTCGCCCCAAAGTTCAACCCATGGTCCTCCTGCCCGATCACCTTTGATCGAAGGGACCATCCCACTAGCACCCATCAATGGCGGATTCGCCGCATTGGTTCTAGACCCAATTATTGATCGGGTTTCATCTCACTAGAGTCCTTATGGATGGCGGCAGCAGCCTGAACCTGCTTTACCAGGATCAGGTGGAAAATGGGCATAGATCCCTCGAGGATTAAGCCCACCAAAACGACCTTTAAAGGCGTAATACCAGGTGTAGAGGCCAACTGTACAGGCTCAGTCACACTTGAAGTGGTCTTCGGATCTCCGGATAATTTCCGAAGCGAGGAGTTAATCTTCGACATAGTCCCATTCCGCAGTGGCTATCACGCACTGCTCGGGCGAACCGCATTCGCCAAGTTCAATGCGGTACCGCACTACGCATACCTTAAGCTCAAGATGCCAGGCCCTCGAGGAGTAATTACGGTCAATGGAAACACCGAACGCTCCCTCCGAACGGAGGAGCACACGGCGGCCCTTGCAGCGGAAGTACAAAGCAGCCTCTCCAGGCAGTTCTCCAGTCCGGCCATTAAACGTCCGGACACCGTCAAGCGCGCCCGGAGTAACCTACAACAAGACCGCCTGGCACGTTCCGAGCAGGCGTAGCAATGCGGCCCCAACCCCAGCCCTCGCAAAAATGCGACGCCAGTGCTTCGCGTACATAACTACGCTCTAGAAATACCATGGGTACAGGGGGAGGGGCACCATCACGGCACGCCCGAAACACGGCTTAAACCGCACCAGGGGCTGCCGATTTTTTAATTTTCTCTTACTTTCAGGACTCCATTCTTCGGAAGGCCTGTTCGGCAGTTCAATTGCCGCACAAACGATGCAAGAACCAGGGAAGCAGACAAGCCATGCCGCATTACGGAACTCCCAGGTGGTCTCTATCACGAGCAGTATACCTGTTTCGCATACCATTCGCAGCCTGCCCCTAGAACGGACATGTTAATAGTCCAACCTTTTGCTTATCGCATTATTTGTATCGTTCTGCTTTGATCGCAGCCCTTTTTAATAAACAATGCATAGCTTTTGTCTATTTTTGCATTACTCTTTTTTACAAATATATGTTCCTTAACGACATGTTGCACCCGTACACTTTGGTAGGCCAAAATACGCCAGGGGCTTTAGTACCCCTCAATATGGTGTGAGAAGTCCGAACACTTTAACAAGTGCGGCACCCCGAACTTATAGCATTATATGCATCGGCTCCGAATCATGTCTTGGGTCAATAGTTGGGTTTGCCCGGCTCCTATGTTTTGGTGCCTTACGTTCCGCTATGTCGGCTAAGGTAGCACTAGGAGAACTACTGCGATTGTGCCCCAGTTGAGCTGGGTCGAGCACCTCAGTAGAGAAAGCTAAAACTGACTGTCATGATGAAGCGAGAGCTGGTCGCTGTTCGAGAGGTTTTTCGAGTCCCTAAAGACTTATGCCGCTTAGAGCGAGGAGTCGGCTCTGTCCGGCCAAGGCGTGGATAGCGCCCTGAACTCGGTCTTCCGAATACCAGGGGCTTCGCCGAAATTTAAAATTATAGAATTCTATGGCTAAGTGAGAGTGTTCACGCATTATAGTCCGATTGCCTTGTTCGTTGTGCTGAGCGCCTCCCTCGAAGGACCCAAACATGGGAAAAAGAGCGCTCAGGTTTATCCCCGAACACCCCAGCACTAGCGGCACGGGGGCAGAAGCCGACGACTCGCCATCTCTCAGAATTGATAAACAGCCGCACAGAAGGTAATATTTTAAATTCCAACAGCATTGCTTAGCGCATATGAACAAGTTTTCAGCGCACAGGACAAAACGAGCGAGTTTTACTCAAAAATTACATCCCTAGAACATTCATCCGCCACAAGGCAGGCACCCTTCAGAACATCCTTATAATAATTCTCGGGCTTGCGATGCTCTTTCCCCGGCGGTGGCCCGTCCTTCACAAGCTTCTCAGCATCCAGCTTGCCCCAGTGCACCTTAGCACGGGCAAGGGCCCTACGGGCACCTTCAATGCAGACGGAGCGCTTGATGACTTCGAGCCTTGGACAGGCCCCACCAGCCGCCGCACCAGCCCGAAATAGCTCCCAGGCAGAGCCTCTCCAGGCCCAGCCGAACTATGAGGCCCTTCATGGCCTGTTCGGCCGCCTTTTGGAGCTCGACAGTTGCTTCAGCTGGTCGCTCAGGCACGGGGTGTCCGGCCTCAGCATACTTGAGACAGAACACCTTCTCTGTCGAGCTGCCCTCCTCGGCTCGATAGAATGTGGCGGCATCGAACACGCTACGGGGAAGATCTGCGAACGCTCTGGAGAGCTCCGGATTCGGGTAAGTAACAAGTAAGTCACGTTTATGTGTTTGCTTTGCATAAAGAATGCCTTGCCCGCCGCTATCTTATTCACATCATCCAATCTCCTGGAGGGTCTTCTGGGATTCGGCCTTGGCAGACTTGGCATTTTCAATAGCAACCGCGAGCTCGGACGCTCGTGTCTTTGAGTCAAGCTCCAACTCTCATGTTTTTTCCATGAGAGCCTGGAGCTCTTGCCGCACCTTGCCAACCTCGGCCTCATACTTCTCCCGCTCGGTGCGCTCCGTGGCCGCCCTCTTCTCGGCCTCGAGCCAGCGCTTGCTTAAGGGTCGCCACCTCAGACGTGGCCCCTACAATAGCCACGATAATCCTGTCATTTTTTGCAATTGCACCTTTTTATATATTATTAAACAAGGTATTTCTTACCTTCCTTGTCCTCGAGCTGCTTCTTGGCACGCCCGAGCTCTTGCTCGGACTGCTCGAGGTTCTGCTTTAGCGTGTCCACTTCCGCAGTCAGTGCGGCGGACGCCAGCAGAGAAGCCTGCATACGCATATTGACTCCTTTTTGTTAGACTCCTGCGAATTTTATTTGATCCTCTATTCGGCTTTTCTTCCCGAACGCCAAACAGAGCATCAGGGGCTACTGTCTATGCGGTAATATTATTTACACATTCTTTACTTACCTCAAAGCCTGTTAAAAGGCTAGCACAAGCTTCAGTCAGTCCGCTCTTGGCGGACTGAACCTTCTGGACCACCGCACTCATAATGGTGCGGTGCTCCTCGTCGATGGAGGCGCCTTTGAGCACCTCCAACAGATTGTCCAGCGCCTCCGGTTGGACGGGGGTCACCGACACGGTGGGCTTGCTCCTCTTGGAAGGAGGTCGCCCGCCGGACTCTAGAACCTTTGAAGGTTCCGGAGCAGTGTTCGGCCTAGGGCCGGACTTGGAGCCCTGGGGGTTTTATCCCTTTTACTCCTGGAGTCCGGGAGGTCGCCTTGCGGCGCCTCCAGGACCACCTCCTCCTGACTTGGAACCTGCTGGGACAATACTTCAGCGTCGTGCGTAGGGCGGGGGGAGGTGGCCGTCGGAAGCGAATTCACATCCGACGAGTCCAGCGAACCGCTCGACGACGTGTCGAGCCGGTCTTTGGGTGGGCTGCATAATCATATTCGACATAAGGGAAAGCTGTGCAATAAAGGAATACTATGAATTACTTGGTATCCGGATACTTACGATTTCGCCAGGGGCTTGGCCCTGAGCGGCCACTCCTCTCCGCCGTCGTCGGCGTCGGTGGAGTAGTCCGGAAGGGTTTTCCCCTTCTTGGACCTTTCGGCCTCCCCAGTGAGGGCGGCCTTCCTTTTCTTCTCTCCTCCCGCTGGAGGGGGAGAGGTCTCTTCTTCCTCCTCCTCATATTCACGGGAGGAATGCGCCTTGGAGCCGTCGGATGATGAACCTGACACCTCCTGGCGCCGGGCACTTTTTCAAGTCCCCGTGGCCTTCTTCGTGGCCTTCTTCTCTGGCACCACATAGGGTGCCGGAACCAGCAGCTTCGCCAAGCGGGCATCGGCTGGGTCTTCAGGCAAAGGAGATGGACAGTCGATCTGTCCGGACTTTGCCTGCCAAACCTGTCAAAGGTAAGGGAGCTTAGATCCCGCATAGAGTCAAACTATGAAAAACTAATACCCTGTAAAAGGTACAAACAACTTACCGCGCTAGCGTGACGCTGCACGCTGAATCCGCGATCCTCGGTAGCGGATGCGGGAGCCTCGGCGCCCTTGAAAAGCACCTTCCAGGCATCTTCGTACGTCGTGTCGAAGAGCCTGCTCAGAGTTCGGTGCTGCGCCGGGTTGAACTCCCACAGATTGAAGGCCCGTTGTTGACACGGGAGGATCCGGCGGATGAGCATAACCTGGACTACGTTGACAAGCTTGAGCTGCTTGTTCACCAGGGTTTGGATGCATGTTTGCAGTCCAGTCACCTCTTCTTTGCTGCCCCACGACAGGCCCGTCTCTTTCCAGGACGTGAGCCGCGTTGGGGGTCCGGACCGGAACTCGGGGGCTGCGACCCACTCAGGGTCGCGCGGCTCGGTGATGTAAAACCACCCCGATTGCCACCCCTTCAGGGTCTCCACAAAGGAGCCCTCGAGCCATAAGACGTTGGGCATCTTGCCCACCATGGCGCCTCCGCACTCCGCCTGGTTGCCGCGCACCACCTTCGGCTTGACATTGAAAGTCTTGAGCCATAGGCCGAAATGGGGGCGGATGCGGAGGAAAGCCTCGCACACGACGATAAACGCCGAGATGTTGAGGATGAAGTTCGGGGCCAGATCATGGAAATCCAGGCCGTAGTAGAACATGAGTCCCCGGACGAATGGGTGGATAGGAAAGCCCAGTCCGCGGAGGAAGTGGGGAAGGAACACTACCCTCTCATGGGGCCTTGGGGTGGGGAGGAGCTGCCCCTCTTCGGGAAGCCGGTACGCGATGTCGTTAGACAAGTATCCGGCCTTCCTCAGTTTTTTGATGTGTCCCTCCGTGACGGAGGAGACCATCCACTTGCCTCCCGCTCCGGACATGGCTGGAGAAGGTTGAGGTGGGGAGTGCGGACTTGGGCGCTGGAGCTCGAGTGCGCGAAAATGGATAGGCAAAGGAGGAAGAAGGCGTAGGTGAAAAGGTGGATCCTTATCCCCTTATATGGGTGGACGCAACTACGTGTCCCCACCAGCCTGGTAAAACTCGCTTATCTCCAAGCGCCGTAATCAATGGCACGGTTGGGTTACCCACGCCCGTATTGATGAGAATCCCGGAATAAGGGGACACGATCTCTGCTTCGACGAGACGTGCCAAGGAAACCGCCTCGCATGACACGCTGAGGTGGGACAATAAAACGATTCGAATAAAGGCTTGGCCGTGGTGCGATGTCACACTACGGAATACGTCAGCAGATTAGATTTGTGTAAATATTATTCTCTCTATGGCAATATGTGGAAACTTATTTTGCAGAGCCGGACACTATCTTTGTGTTCAAAATCTTCTATGAAGTACTTGGAGGAGGAACCCGCCTTGCAATGCGAAGACAATCTGCACGCCGGACTCGTCGTCATTGAAGCCTGGTTCAGGGGCTACTGAGGGAGTCCTGGATTAGGGGTGTCCGGATGGCCGGACTATACCTTCAGCCGGACTCCTGGACTATGAAGATACAAGATTGAAGACTTCGTCCCGTGTCCGGAAGGGACTTTCCTTGGCATGGAAGGCAAGCTTGGCGATACGGATATAAGATCTCCTACCATTGTAACCGACTTTGTGTAACCCTAACCCTCTCCGGTGTCTATATAAACCGGAGGGTTTTAGTCCGTAGGACAACATACAGAACAACAATCATACCATAGGCTAGCTTCTAGGGTTTAGCCTCTCCGATCTCGTGGTAGATCTACTCTTGTACTACCCATATCATCAATATTAATCAAGCAGGACGTAGGGTTTTACCTCCATCAAGAGGGCCCGAACCTGGGTAAAACTTCGTGTCCCTTGCCTCCTGTTACCATCCGGCCTAGACGCACAGTTCGGGACCCCCTACCCGAGATCCGCCGGTTTTGACACCGACAGCCGTCGTTTTCAGCAAGCTCACGGAACATATCTTTATCTCCGGTCATATGATCAGTACATCCACTATCAAGAACCCATTCCTTTCCTCCAGCCATGTAGCCGCGAAGATTTGCCATAAGACCAAAGTGTCTCATTGCATCATTAAGATCATAGTCACTGTCATCATCATCCTCATCAGAGTATCCATGTTCAACATCATCTTGTGATTGATCAATTCCTAGAGAGGGTAATTCATTAGATAAATGATCATTTCTATAGTTATCTTTATGAATTCTAATAGCTCTGGAAATGATATTGCTAATGATTCCAACATCTCCTTTGGCACTCGTAAGATTAGTAAGCTCAAATAAGCAGTCACCAAATTTGGGATCATTGGAATTCATCTTAATCAAGGCAATGGATTTATGGAGAATTTCATCTAGATCTTTCAAGGAATAATTTGGAAAGAGTTCCTCAAGAAATTTCCATATGGTGTAGGCACACTTAAGAGTAGGCAAACATCCAATCAAGTTTCTAGGCAAGCCTCTAGTGATAAGATTAACAGTTCTAAGATTGTGAATCATGTCAATTGACTCATCAAGGGTAGGATGCATGGGATCAACATGAGGTGCACAAGGGCTAGCAATATACTTGCCAAATGATATTCATTGAAAATCTCAAGCATTTCATTTTTCCACTCATGAAAATATTCTCCATCAAGAATAGGCACTTTACGTCTAAGACTCGCCAAAGTAGACTCATCCATCTTCCTCCAATAGGTGTTTAAACCAAAGCAATGGATGACCAATGCTCCGATACCAATTGAAAGGACCAAGAAGAGGTGTCTAGAGGGGGGTGATTAGACATTAAGTACCAAAAATTTGCAGCTTTTAAATTATTTAGGTTGAAGTGGATTTTTGGCACAAGTTTAACAAACACAATACAATCCAGCAAGCATGCAAACAGTATATGAGCAGTGGAAAGTAAAGCATGCAACTTGCAAGAATGTAAAAGGGGAGGGTTTCGAAGATTCAAACGCAATTGGAGACACTGATGTTTTTGTCGTGGTTCCAATAGGTGGTGCTATCGTACATCCACGTTGATGGAGACTTCAACCCACGAAGGGTAACGGTTGCGCGAGTCCACGAAGGGCTCCACCCACGAAGGGTCCACGAAGAAGCAACCTTGTATATCCCACCATGGCCATCGCCCACGAAGGACTTGCCTCACTAGCGGTAGATCTTCACGAAGTAGGCGATCTCCTTGCCCTTACAAACTCCTTGGTTCAACTCCACAATCTTGTCGAAGGCTCCCAAGTGACACCTAGCCAATCTAGGAGACACCACTCTCCAAGAAGTAACAAATGGTGTGTTGATGATGAACTCCTTGCTCTTGTGCTTCAAATGATAGTCTCCCCAACACTCAACTCTCTCTCACAGGATTTGGATTTGGTGGAAAGAAGATTTGAGTGGAAAGCAACTTGGGGAAGGCTAGAGATCAAGATTCATATGGTAGGAATGGAATATCTTGGTCTCAACACAAGTGTAGGTGGTTCTCTCTCAGAAAAAGCAAGTTGGACGTGTAGGTTCATTCTGATGGCTCTCTCTACGAATGAAGAGGTGGTGGAGGGGTATATATAGCCTCCACACAAAATCTAACCGTTACACACAACTTTCAAATCTCGGTGGGACCGAATGGTTAAACTCGGTCGGACCGATTTAGCAAAGCTAGTGACCGTTAGGGTTTTCGATGGGACCGACATGCAACTCGTAGGACCGATATGATTAGGGTTAGGGCATAACGTAATCTCGGTGAGACCGATTACAACAAACTCGGTGAGACCGATTTTGGTAATAAGCTAACAGAGAGTTGGTCAGGTAAACTCAGTGGGACCGATCGCTCATTTTGGGTGAGACCGGAAACGTTACGAAGGGAAAACAAAGAGTTTACATTGCAATCTCGGTGGGACCGATCGCAAGTTTTCGGTGAGACCGAAAGTATTGCAATAGGCAACAGAGAGTTTTGCACCTTCCATTTCCGGTGAGACTACCGATTTGCCTAGGGTTTGTGGCAGTGGCTATGACATTTGAACTCGGTGGCGCCGGATAGGAAGAATCGGTGGGGCCGAGTTTGACTTTTGGTTTAGGTCATATGTGGATGTGAGAAAGTAGTTGAGGGCTTTGGAGCATATCACTAAGCATTTGAGCAAGAGCTTCATTAAGCAACACCTCATCCCTCCTTGATAGTATTGGCTTTTCCTATAGACTCAATGTGATCTTGGATCACTAAAATAGAAAATGTAGAGTCTTGAGCTTTGATCCCTCCACAATCAGTAAGTTTGCATCCCACTCCTTCCATTGAAGATTCTGGGTATTCATATTCGGCTGCAACTATTGTTGCGAGAGTCATTGATGAAGAGGACGACGCCACTTCACTAGCGATGGCTTCACTGCATCACGATTCTGCACCAGGCCCGTCTGCACCGCCCAACACCAACGTCGACCCTGCTGCTCCAACATCTTCACCGACTGGGAATGAGTAGACACTCTATGTCTTCAAACCTTTTTGGTCCTTACTGACAAAAGGGGGAGAAGCATATGAGTTGATAGTCTTCAAGTGGGTCCATATGGGTCGGTTGCTTATTTTTGCTAAGTTCTTACAACTCTCGTTCTTGAAACTTTTGGCTTTTGAGTTGTAACACTTAAACTTGATGGTCGTCTGCCACTTTTGCTGCTACCTTATGATGCGATGATAAGTTCCGCATGAAGTCATTTTGCAAATGCCGATTTTTCATTGTGCATATCATTATCTTCAGTATTCTTATGTATGCATGATGAATTGTCTTCATGTGTTGAAGAGGGTTGTCGGTGTAAAATCCGGCGGATCTCGTGTAGTGGGTCCCGAACTGTGCGTCTAGGCCGGATGGTAACAGGAGGCAGGGAACATGATGTTTTACCCAGGTTCGGGCCCTCTTGATGGAGGTAAAACCCTACGTCCTGCTTGATTAATATTGATGATATGGGTAGTACAAGAGTAGATCTACCACGAGATCAAGGAGGCTAAACCCTAGAAGCTAGCCTATGGTATGATTGTTGTATATGGAGTTGATTGCCTACGGACTACAACCCTTCGGTTTATATAGACACCGGATAGGGTTAGGGTTACATAGAGTCAGTTACAATGGTAGGAGATCCTGAATATCCGCATCGGCAAGCTTGCCTTCCACGCCAAAGAAAGTCCCATCCGGACACGGGACGAAGTCTTCAATCTTGTATCTTCATAGTCCAGGAGTCCGGCTGAAGGTATAGTCCGGCTACCCAAACACCCCCTAATCCAGGACTCCCTCAGTAGCCCCTGAACCAGGCTTCAATGACGACGAGTCCGGCACGCAAATGGTTCGGCATTGCAAGGCGGGTTCCTCCTCCAAGTCCTTTAGAGATTGTAAACACCAAGAGTAGTGTCCGGCTCTGCAAAATAAGCTTCCACATATTGCCATAGAGAGAATAATATTAACACAAATCAAATCTGCTGACGTATTCCGCAGTGCGTCATCCACTACGGCCAAAGCCTTTACTTCGAATCGTTTTTACTTTTCCACCTCAGCACGTTTTGCGAGGCGGTTTCCTTGGCACGTCTTGTCAAAGCAGAGATCGTGTACCCCTTTTATGGGATTCTCATCAATACGGACGTGGGTAACCCAACCGCCACTTATCACGGCGCTTGGGAGGCAAGCGAGTTTTACTAGGCTGGTGGGGACGCACAACCGCATCCGCCCATATAGGGGATAAGGATCCACCTTTTTTACCTACGCCTTCTTCCTCCTTTGCCTATCCATCTCCTGCGCACTCGAGCTCCAGCGCCCAAGCCCGCACTTCCCACCTCAACCTTCTCCAGCAATGTCCGGAGCGGGAGGCAAGTGGATGGTCTCCTCCGCTATGGAGGGCCAAGTCAAGAAGATAAGGAAGGCCGGATACCTGTCTAAGGACATCGCGCACCGGCTTCCCAAAAAGGGTCAGCTTCTCCCCACCCCAAGGCCCCATGAGAGGGTAGTATTTCTTCCCCACTTCCTCCGCGGACTGGGTTTTCCACTCCACCCATTTGTCCGGGGGATCATGTTCTACTACGGCCTGGATTTCCACGATCTGGCCCCGAACTTCATCCTCAACATCTCTGCGTTTATCGTCGTGTGCGAGGCTTTCCTCCGCGTCCGCCCTCATTTCGGCCTCTGGCTCAAGACCTTCAACGTCAAGCCCAAGGTGGTGCAGGGCAGCCAGGTGGAGTGCGGAGGGGCCATGGCGGGCAAGATGGCCAGCGTCCTATGGTTCGAGGGCTCTTTTGTGGAGACCCTAAAGGGGTGGCAATTCGGGTGGTTTTACATCACCGAGCCACGCGATCCGAACTGGATCGCAGTCCCCGAGTTTCGATCTGGACCCCCCACGCGGCTTATGTCCTGGAAAGAGACGGGCCTGTCGTGGGGTGACGAAAAAGAGGTGACCGGATTGCAAACATGCATCCAGTCCCTGGTGAACAAGCCAATCCGGCTTGTTAATGTAATCCAGGTTATGCTCGTCCGCCGGATCCTCCCGTGCCAACAACGGGATTTTAATCGGCGGGAGTTCGACCCGGCACAGCACCAAACCCTTAGCAGGCTCTTCGACACGATGTACGAAGATGCCTGGAAGGTGCTATTCAAGGGCGCCGAGGCTCCCGCATCCGCTCCCGAGGACCGCGGATACAGCTCGTAGCGTCACACTAGCGTGGTAAGCTATCTTCACGTTTTACAGGATGTTAAGGTTTTTTCATAGTTTGACTCTATGCGGGATCTAAACTCCCTTACCTTTGATAGGCTTGGCGAGCGATATCCGGACCGATTAACTGTCCGGCTCCGCTGCCCGAAGACCCAGCCCCAGCTCTACTAGTGAAGCTACTGGTTCCGGCGCCTTATGTGGTGCCGGAGAAGAAGGCCAAGAAGAAGAAGACCACGGGGACTCGAAAGAGTGCCCGTAACGTGGTGGTGTCGGACTCGTCATCTGACGAGTCCGAGACGCCCACCTCCCGCAAAAACGAGGAGGAGGAAGAAGAAAACTCTCCCCCCCAGCGGAGGGAGGAGAGAAGAGGAAGGCCGCCCCAACGGGGGAGGCCGAGGGGTCTAGGAAAAGGAAGACCCCTCCGCCGGACTACGCCCCCAACGCCGAAGAGGGCAAAGAGGAGTGGCCGAACAGGGCCAAGCGTCCGGCGAAATCGTAAGTTCGAATATCTGAATAACTCATGATGTTCCTTTGTTGCACATCTTTCCCTAATGTCGAATGTAATTATGCAGTCCGCCCCGGGACGAATTCGACGAATCGTCGGGCGGCTCCCTGGACTCATCGGACGTGAACTCAGTTCCGCCCGCTGTCTCCCCCCGCACTGCAGACGACGCCGAAGTGGCGTCGTGACAAGCTCTGGGGCAGGAGGAGGTGGTCCCGGAGGAGCCGCAAAGCAACCTCCCGGACTCCAGGAGTGAAGGGGATAAGGCCCCCAGGGCTCCAAGTCCGGCTTTATGTCGAACACCGCGCCGGAATCTTCCACAGTTCCGGACCGCGGTAGGCGAACTCCTTCGAAGAGGAGCAAGCCTTCTAAGCCGGCGGCCTCCGTCCAACCGGAGGTGCCGGACAATATGCTGGAGGTGCTCGACGGCGCCTCCATCGACGAGGGGCACCGTACTATTATGACTACGGTGATCCAGAAGGTTCAGTCCGTCAAGAGCGGACTGACTGAAGCTTGCGCTAGCCTTCTAACAGGCTTCGAGGTAAGTAAAAATATGTAAAAATATTACCGCATAGATAGTAGCCCCTGATGCTCTGTTTGGCATTCGGAAAGAAAAGCCGAATATAGGATCTATTAAATATCGCAGGAGTCTAACAAAAAAGAGTCAATATGCATATGCAGGCTTCGCTGCTATCCACCGCCGCACTGACTGCAGAGGTGGGTGTCCTGAAGCAGGACCTCGAGCGGACCGAGCAAGAGCTCGGCCTTGCCAAGTGGCGGCTCGAGGAGAAAGACAGTAAGAAATACCTTACAGAAAAAGTGCCAATAAAAAGGCGTGATTGCAAAAAGATAACAGGATTGTACTGCTTATTGTAGGGGCCACGACTGAGGTGGCGACCCTTAAGCAGGCGCTGTCTGAGGCCGAAAAGAAAACGGCCGTGGAGCGCACAGAGCGAGACAGAGTTGGGGCTCAGGTCGGCAAGGTGCAGCAAGAGCTTCATGCTCTCATGAAAAAACATGAGAGTTTGGAGCTTGAGTCAAACGCGCAAGCATCCGAGCTCGCGATGGCCCTTGAGACTGCCAAGGCCGAAGCCCAAAAGTCCCTCCAAGAGTTGGAGGAGATGAGGAAGATAGCAGCGGGTAAGGCATTCTTCATGCAAAGCAGAAATATAAAAGTAAACTACTTGTTACTTACCCGAATCCGGAGCTCTCCAGGGGCATTCGCAGATCTTCCCCCCAGCGTATCCGACGCCGCCGCATTCTACCGAGCTGAAGAGGGCAGCTCGACGGAGAAGGTGTTTTGGTCTCAGTATTCTGAGGCCGGACACCCTGTGCCCTTGAGCGACCAGCTAAAATAGCTGGTCGAGCTCCACAAGGCGGCCGAACAGGCCATGAAGGGCTTCATAGTTCGGCTGTGGCCCGGAGAGGCCCTGCCTGGGAGCTATTTCGGGCTGGTGCGGCGGCTGGTGGAGGCCTGTCCGAGGCTCGAGGTCATCAAGCGCTCTGTCCGCATTGAAGGTGACTGTCGGGCCCTTGCCCGTGCAAAGGTGCACTGGGGTAACCTGGACGGTGAGAAGCTTGTGAAGGACGGGCCGCCGCCGAGGAAGGAGCATCGCAAGCCCGAGAACTACTACAAGGATGTTCTTGCAGGTGCCCGCCTTGTGGCGGATGAATGTACCAAGGATGTGATTTTTGAATGAACTCGCTCATGTTTATCCTGTGCGCTGAAAACTTGTTCATATGCGCTAAGCCATGCTTATTGAATTTAAAATATTACTTTCTGTGCGGCCGTTTATCAAAAAATTGAGAGATGGCCAGTCGTCGGCTTCTGCCCCCATGCCACTAGTGCTGGGGTGTTCGGGATAAACCTGAGCGCTCTTTTTCCCATAGTTGTGTCCTTCGAGGGAGGAGCTCAGCACAACGAACCAGGCAATCGGAATATAATGCTTGAACACTCTCACTTAGGCATAGAACTCTATAATTTTAAATTTCGGCGAAGCCCCTAGTTCAGAAGACCGAATTCGGGGCGCTATCCATGCCTTGGCCGGACAAAGCCAGCTCCTTGCTCGAAGCGGCATAAGTCTTTAGGGACTCAAAAAACCTCTCGAACAGCGACCGGTCTCTCGCCACATCATGACAGTCAGTTTTAGCTTTCTCCACTCAGGTGCTTAACCCAGCTGAACCGGGGCACAATCGCAGTGGTTCTCGTAGTGCTACCTTAGCCGATAGAGCGGAGCGTAAGGCACCAAAACATAGGAGTCGGGCAAACCCAACTATTGACCCAAATCATGATTCGGAGCCGATGCATATAGTGCTATAAGTTCGGGGTGCCGCACTTGTGAAAGTGTACGGACTTCGCACACCATTATGAGGGGTACTGAAGCCCCTGGCGTGTTTGCCGTACCATGGTGTATGGGTGCAATCATGTCATTTAATAAACATAAATGTGAAAAGAAGATAATGCAAAAAATAGACAAGAAGCTAAGCATTGTTTATAGAGAGGCTATTTATCATAGCCGAACGATACAAATAGTGCGGTAAGCAAAAGATATTAGACTATTCAGTATGTCCTGACCAGGGGCAGGCCGCGGAATTTTATTTAAAACAGGTATACCACTCGTAACAGAGACCACCTAGGAGTTCCATAATGCGGCATGGCTTGTCTGCCTCCCTGGATCTTGCATCGTTTGTGCGGCAGTCAAATTTACGAACAGGTCGTCCGAAGTATGGAGTCCTGAAAGTAAGAAAAAATTAAAAAAAGAATCACGCAGCCCCTAGTATGTTTTAAGCCGTATTTTGGGCATGCCGTTATTGTGCCCCTTCCCCTGTGCCCATGGTATTTCAAGGGCGTAGTTATGTACGCGAGGCACTGGTTTCGCTATGTCGCGAGAGCTAGGGTTGGATCCGCATTGCTACGTTTGCTCAGAACGTGCCAGGCGGTCCTGCTGTGGGTTACTCCGGGCGCGCTTGGCGGTGTCTGGCTTTTTAACGGCCGGACTAGAGAATTGCCTAAGAAGGCTACTTTGTACTTCCGCTGCGAGAGCCGACGTGTGCTCCTCCGTACGGAGGGAGCGTTCGGTGTTCCGATTGACCGTAATTACTCCTCGAGGGCCTGGCATCTTGAGCTTGAGATATGCATAGTGCGGCACCGCATTGAACTTTGCGAATGCGGTTCGTCCGAGCAGGGCGTGATAGCCACTGCGAAACGGGACTATATCGAAGATTAACTCTTCGCTTCGGAAATTGTCCGGGGATCCGAAGACCACGTCAAGTGTTACTGAGCCTGTACAGTTGGCTTCTACACCTGGTATAACGCCTTTAAAGGTCGTTCTTGTGGGCTTAATCCTTGAGGGATCTATGCCCATTTTCCGCACTGTATCCTGATAAAGCAGGTTCAGGCTACTGCCGCCGTCCATGAGGACTCTTGTGAGATGAAATCCAGTCGATGATTGGTCGAGAACCAATGCGGCGAAGCCGCCATGACGGATGCTAGTGGGATGGTCCCTTCGATCAAAAGTGATCGGGCAGGAGGACCATGGGTTGAACTTTGGGGCGACTGGCCCTATCGCGTATACGTCCCGTACGCACGCTTCCGCTCCCGCTTGGGAATGTGGGTTGCGTATATCATGTTCACCGTTCCGCACTTGTGGGGGAAAGCCCTTCTGTCCATGTTGTTCGCGGCTTGGGCTCCTCGTCGTCTGTGCAGCCCCTTGTCTCTGTTTTCGGCCCTTAACTTGCCTGCCTGCTTGAACACCCAACAATCCCTGTTAGTGTGATTGGCTGGCCTTTCGGGGGTGCCATGTATCTGGCACAAGCCATCGAGTATTCGGTCCAAACTGGACGGGCCCTGAGTATTCTTTTTGAATGGCTTTTTCCGTTGACCGGATTTATAGCCTTTGAATCCGGCATTGACTGCCGTGTCTTCATTGCTGTCGCTGTTAACGCGACGTTTTTGCTTATTCCGACGTGTCCTGCCACTTTTGTCCTTGGTATCCGAATTACCAGGGTTCTTTGATAAGTTGTTACTGCGAGCTAGCCAGCTGTCTTCTCCCGCGCAAAATCGGGTCATGAGTGTCGTGAGGGCTGCCATGGATTTCGGCTTTTCCTGTCCCATGTGCCGGGCAAGCCACCCGTCGCGGATGTTATGCTTGAAGGCTGCTAGGGCCTCTGCGTCCGGACAGTTGACTATCTAGTTTTTCTTTGTTAGGAACCGTGTCCAGAATTGTCTGGCCGATTCCTCTGGCTGCTGAAGTATGTGGCTTAAGTCGCCGGCATCCGGCGGTCGCACGTAAGTGCCCTGGAAGTTGTCGAGGAATGCGGCTTCCAGGTCCTCCCAAAAACCGATTGAGTCTGCTGGCAAGCTGTTAAGCCAATGCCGGATCGGTCCTTTAAGTTTGAGTGGGAGGTATTTGATGGCGTGTAGATCATCGCAGCGTGCCATGTTGATGTGA
>NC_053025.1:190356142-190378917 GCF_003073215.2 Triticum urartu
TTGATGCAAACGACGCGGAATGCCTATACTATGCCAACGTGATGGTTATTGCTATCAGGCCAGAGGCCCCTCGGATCAAATATCCAAATCGTAGTGGATTAGGAACGGGCGGTAACAAGCGGAGACTCACGAAATATGTGACCCCATCGCCCCGTCTCGAGGACTCGCGGCAAGAGCTAAGAATGCCTGGCCACGCCTCGTAATTATCTCGCGGGCACCTTCCAGGTCAACCCGACTCCACATCACTCGCAATTAAGCTCGCGCGGGTACCCCTCAGGGCCGACCCGTCTTTAGTAACATGGTTCAGTGTAAAGTCATAGTAACCATAGTAACCGTGTGTCTGAAATAGCAAGGGGGAAACCTGAGGAATCACCCTCGGTGGATCCCACTCGATGTAACCATCGAGGTGGACTTGGAAGAATCACCCTCGTTGGTCCACACTTGAGGGGTTGCATGACAGAGTCATTATCGGGAGTGGGCAAGGAGGAATCACCCTCGACGACCACGACCGAATAGCTACACTACAGGGTTAACATCAGAAGTGCTGATGAGGTATCACCCTCGGCACTCGATAGTAACTCTGCAGAGTCGTACAACTAAGGGGGGTGATGTGTGGTGTCGAGGCCTGGACATCGATCATGTTGATCGAGTCACCGAACATAAAGCAGGGGAAACTGGGACAAGGTGGGGTCACTGATGGATCTCTAATCAACCTATACTAAGCAGTTTAGAATAAGCAGGTAAGGTATGAAAGCACGTAACAAAAAAGGCTATGCATCAGAATAGGACCATTCAAAACTAGTAGTAGTTCTAATGCAAGCATGAGAGGGAATGAAATGGGCGACATCGGAATGAACAAGGGGGGTTTGCTTGCCTAGTTGCTCGGTAGACAAATACGGACCCTCTGTAACACCCTCGATGTCATGCTACAGTAATCAAACCCCTAATGGTTGCCTTCTCATCAACTTACTATGTTGATTGCCACTTGTCCAAAAATCAAAGTCAATTCAAAATTCAAAGTGCAAGTGAGAAAACATTTCTTCAAATGGCCAAACAAAAATGTTTACAATATTATAAATAATCCCTTGGTATTTGTCGAAGAGGCACCAATATTAAATGGATTTTTAAATTAACCCTAGAAATATTTTAATGGATCAGCGAAATTAAATAAACACATTTTAATTCAAATATAAATTGAACAGTTCCAATTGACCTCAAAACCTTTTTGTGCAGCCATGTAAGGTAGCCTAGTATTTGTGTGCTAAGTCTAGCAATTAACAAAAATCTACTGACTGCAAAAAGTAAATGCAAAAAATTGAAGAAAACTACAAAACAGTAAATAAAATAAAATGTAAAGATAAAGGCCTGCACTACCGTGCACTTGAAGCCCGGTGCTACAGAGCCAACCGAACCCCACAATGGCTTTTCCCTCACCTCTGTACATAGTCAGGAAGGCCATGGCGTGGTGGACGCGTGCCCGCCGTCCACGCTAACGACTGACGCCGTGTCGAGCATCCGGCGGAGCCACACGATGGATAAGAACACCCTGCATGCCCAGGACAAACCCTAGATGCTTTCCCCTCACCCTTCGCCATGCTCTCTCCCTCACAGTACCCCACCGCGCTGCTGCCGCCATGGTCGTCATCGTCGTCGCGGCCACCGACTTCCCCGGTGCCTGAAAAGCTGTCTAGGAGCATCCCCACCTTCGTCTCCTTCGACTACGCCCACCCAATCGAGTTGATCCGCCCCGTGTGCTCGCCATCGAGCACATCTTCGTCGTGTACATCGCCGGCTTCCGGCGTTGTTTGCTACTACTCCGGTCCGTCCCCGACCTCCCCGACCCCATCATCGGACTCGTGGTGAGCTTCTCCTCTGGATCCCCTCTTCCCCGGTCTCGATCCGTGCCGTTGCCGCCGCCCCTATAGCTCGCCGTGTGCATGACTTGGTGGCGCTCGCGCCCACCCAAGTCTGGACGCGCTTGCCGCTGCCTGCTATAGCACCCGCACACCCCGACCGTGCCCAGCGCTCGTGCGAGCCCCGCCCCGTATCCCCTGCTCATCGGCAGTGACTGCGCCCCGCCTCCGTTCACCGCATCCGCTACGCCTCGCCGCTGCCCGCGGCCGCCGCTCGCGTCCCCGGCCTCTCCTGACCGCATGTAAGCGCCTGGCCGCGTCCTGGTCACCCCAGCCGTTGCCACCGTCGCTAGCCGCCGCTGTCCGCATGCGCGACGTCGTGCCTGGCGCTGTTCCCTGCTGCCGCTGCTTGCTTCGCTAGGCTGCTGCTCTGCCGCGTCTACTGTTGTTGCCGTTGCCGTCGCGCTGCTACCGTTCCTCTTCCTCCTACTCTTAACTGTTGATGCCGATGTGTGCTGCCACCTCTTGCTGATGATGCTGGTTGTCTGCCAGCGCCGCCGCCCGCCGCTGCTATGGCTGGCCATGGCCGTGGCCATAGCGGCTGTGTGTGATGTGTGTATAGCGTGTGTGTGTGGCCGGTGTGCCCAAGTGTGTGGGGCTGCCCCAAAGCAGCGTGTGTGTGTGCTGTGTAGGTGTGTGTGTGTGATGTGCATGTAGCGTGTGAGTGTGCGCCCATGTGTGTGTGGGGCCGGCTGCATCTCTGGATGAGACCAGGCCATGTTTAGGTTAGTAGCTAATTAGTAGTTAGGCTAATGAGTGGTTTGGTGTAGTGTACATGACATGTGGACCCTATTGTAAAAAAAAGATAAGTTAGATTAAAAATATCTAAGCCTATTACATGTGGGTCACACCTCTCCTTTTGACTAGTCAAATTTGACTTGATCAATTCGGATTAAACTAAATACAAAAATCTAAGAAAATGATTAAAACTTTTAAAAAACATAGAAAATAAACCGTAGCTCAGATGAAAATGTTTTCTACATGAAAGTTGCTCAGAACGATGAGACGAATCCGGATACGCAGTCCGTTCGTCCGTCACACATCCCTAGCATAGCGAACACGTAACTTTCCCCCTCTAGTTCATCTGTCCGAAAACGCGAAACACCGGGGATATTTTCCCGGATGTTTCCCCCTTCGCCGGTACCACCTCATACCGCGTTAGGGCACCCCTAGAACCGATACTTGTCATGTCATGCATCGATATGCATCTGTTTGCTGAATATTTATTGTTTCTTCCCCCTCTTCTCTCGCTAGACACCGAGACCGACGCCGCTGCTACCCAGTACAACTACGGTGTTGACGACCCCTCTCTCTTGCCAGAGCAACCATGCAAGCCCCCCCTTGATCACTAGATATCGCCTACTCTTCTCTATATTGCTTGCATTAGAGTAGTGTAGCATGTTTCTGCTTTCCGTTAATCCTATTCTGATGCATAGCCTGTCATTGTTGCTACAACTATTGATACCTTACCTGCAATCCTAAATGCTTAGTATAGGATGCTAGTTTATCATCATTGGCCCTACATTCTTGTCCGTCTACCATGCTATACTATCGGGTCGTGATCAATCGGGAGGTGATCATGTGTTTATACTTATACATATATACATGCTATACAGGTGGTGACTAAAGTCGGGTCGGCTCGTTGAGTACCCGCGAGTGATTCCGATGTTGGGGGCTGAAGGGGCAGGTGGCTCCATCCCGGTAGAGGTGGGCTTGAGTTCCCGAAGGCCCCCGACTGTTACACTGTGGCGGAGCGACAGGGTAGGTTGAGACCACCTAGGAGAGAGGTGGGCCTAGCCCTGGTCGGCGTCCGTGGTTATTTCAAAATAACACGCTTAACGAGATCTTGGTATTTGATCTGAGTCTGACTACTGGCCTATACGCACTAACCAACTACGCGGGAACAGTTATGGGACTCGACGTCGTGGTATCAGCCAAAGCCTTCTTGATGTCAGCGACTGAGCGGCGCGCGCCGGGTTGGACCGCGTAAGGCAACTTCCTTTGTAATGGAGGTTGCTAGGTCTGCTCTCCGGCCGCGTTCGCAATGTGCAGGTGTGCAAAGGGCGATGGGCCCAGACCCCTGCGCCACAGGATTTAGACCGGCGTGCTGACCTCTCTGTTGTGCCTAGGTAGGCTTGCGACGTGTTGATCTTCCGAGGCCGGGCATGACCCAGGAAAGTGTGCTCGGACAAAGGGGATCGAGCGTGTTGGGAAATGTGGTGCACCCCTGCAGGGAAGTTAATCTATTCGAATAGCCGTGATCTTCGGTAACAGGACGATTTGGAGTTGTACCTTGACCTTATGACAACTAGAACCGGATACTTAATAAAACACACCCTTCCAAGTGCCAGATACAGCCGGTGATCGCTCTCTCACAGGGCGACGAGGGGAGGATCATCGGTTAGGATTATGCTGCACGATGCTACTTGGTGAACTTACCATCTACTCTCTTATACATGCTGCAAGATGGAGGTGACCAGAAGCATACTCTTCGATAGGACTAGCTATCCTCCTCTTATTCCGTCATTCTGCAGTTCAGTCCACATATGATACCCTTCCATTTGATACCAATGCATACATTTGTAGTGTAGCTCCTTGCTTGCGAGTACTTTGGATGAGTACTCACGGTTGCCTTGCTCCCCCTTTTCCCCCTTTCTATACCCGATTGCTGCGACCAGACGTTGGAGTCCAGGAGCCAAACGCCACTTTCGATGACGACTACTACTACTCGGGAGGTGCCTACTACTACGTGCAGCCTGCTGACGACGACCAAGAGTAGTTTAGGAGGATCCCAGGCAGGAGGCATGCGACTCTTTCGATTGGTATCCCAGTTTGTGCTAGCCTTCTTAAGGCAAACTTGTTTAACTTATGTCTGTACTCATATATTGTTGCTTCCGCTGACTCGTCTATGATGGAGCTCTTGTATTCGAGCCCTCGAGGCCCCTGGCTTGTAATATGATGCTTGTATGACTTATTTTAGTCGTAGAGTTGTGTTGTGATATCTTCCCGTGAGTCCCTGATCTTGATCGTACACGTTTGCGTGTATGATTAGTGTACGGTCAAATTGGGGGCGTCACAAGTTGGTATCAGAGCCGACTGCCTGTAGGAATCCCCCTTCCACACTCCTTGGCCGAAGTTGAGTCTAGTCAATGAAAATTGTTTTACTAACATGGCTGTGCGGCTCATGGGCCCACGTCGCCATTGGGTGGTATTAGGATCTTTTATTCCTCGATCTTTACTCTGGGCTCTGATCTCTCTCCTATTTGGGTTAAATAATTTTACTAACTCTAACATTAGGATCTCGTGATCACATCCAACCGGAGAGCCCCTTATTACAGATGATCGCCTACTGCATTAGAAGATTCCGAAGATACTCTTAGATGTTCTCTCAAGACTTTGTGCCCGTTGCTTTTGCAATTTTGTACCACCAAAATATCCCTATGGATAAATACATACACCCGTCGTTCTTACTTTTATTCCTAGTTGATCTTGTTATTACAATATACCTCGTATTTCTCTCTATTTCTCCGAGAAAACCTTGTGCTTACTTCCTTGTAGTTCCTTGTCGCCTAAATACACCTATAAATTAATCCTCACAAAAGTCTTTGAAGTGCTATTCAATCTCCCGAAAATCCTCAGCACCCTATTGCTCTTGAAATTCTTGCTTGCCTGCATAATGATTAATCCCATAAATCTGGTAATCTTATTGGCATTCATTGTCATTATCATTTTGAGTCTATTGATTCAATATGTTGTGAATGCTCGCAATCCTCGACCAGATCCTAGAATTCATCCTTCCGGCTTAGGAGTCATTTTGAACATGAGCTTGTCCTCGACCAATCTAGTTGTCGTCGAATGCACTCCTAAGTCTATTCAACTTATCCATTCTTAATCAGAGTGCTTGCTTCTGATCCCTTGAGTTGGAAATCATAACTCATTTATATTTGAGCTCTGAGTTAGTCAGTAGTTTCTATAATCCAATGTCTTTGCATTGATTCTTCCTCTGGTTGTGTGCCGATACTCACATCAGATCCTTTGTGGACCACCAGATCCTTTATTGGATTTTATCCGACAACGTCCTTCATATTCAATAAACTTGTGAGCCTTTCATCGGATACATATTGCCTTTGGTAAAATTGTATCCCCTGCTTTTGTCAACCATGCTCTGCTCCCGAGCTTGAGTTATTCACTCCTGAAGTTTGTGGTATATGTTTCTACAGTGCCCCGATGGGTTGAACCTATGCCTTCCTTAATCTGTGTGATCCTGCAAGATTTCACATGTCATACTTATCTGGTATTGCACCAGGTAAAACTTTAAACAACTAATGTCCTTTTCGAAAAGTGAGAGGTGAATGGAAGGTTATGCATTGAGGAAGTGGGAGTCGACCTTGAACCTTTGTGTTCATGCCCATGGACACGATGTAGATCCTATCATGGAAGCCTCTTGTAATAATAACTATTTCCTTGATTTAATATCATTTGGTATCTGTGAATTGGTCCTTTGCAATCTTGTCATATCATTTCTCCTTGAACATCAAAGTTGATTTCGAGTTTATGTCGTACCCTTGGTTCCCATAACTTTTCACTTCATCATCATTTGACTTGATGGCATCACCGACTGATTACATCTTCATGAAATCTCTCGACAACTATGTCGATCATCATCAACATCCTAAGCTCTTCCAAGATATATATCGAATTCCTGATGGGTAATACCATCCTTGCCCCTCAATGATTCGTGTTATCATCAACCACTTTATTGCCTTCCGTTCAACACAAACTTGTTCGTGTTTTGTGTTATACCTTGAGATCCTTGCTACCTTGCAGTTGTTCTTCTTTACCTTGGAAGTATTACCATCTTTTACGTCAAGAAAGTAGTGAGAATTTCACCACCAATTAAGAGATCTTGATACAGGTGATACTTCTTGCCATATCCGTTCATTCCTTAGTCCCCGTGTTGTTTCTAACCGGAAAACCGACAATTGAACTATGATGTGCGACTTTAAAACTTCTAGCAACCATATTGCTATGAAGTTAATGGTTGATATTTCATTCTTATACCATTGGTTATCGAATCACCATTCTAACGTTGATCATGCTACCTAAGCCCGTATTTTGGGTGCACCTTTCAATCAATGATTAACTGAGTATATTTTCCTCGAGCATACCTCATTATATCATTTGATTTGACAAATTTTATCTCCTTGTTCGAATACTGGTGGGAATCCATCTTATGGAAATCTCAATTCGTTGTCGCTGAGTTCATCAGCCATCAACTCATCCTCTCCTTAGTTTAATGATGACCCATGATTCAGAACTTGCTTCCATAGTTCATTTCCCGAGAATCTTACAATGTCATCTCGTCAATTTGTGTTGCACCTTTTCTCTCAGACATCCTGAGTCTGAGGTATCCCGACACCAATTAGATCTGAATCTCGGTCAGATATGATGGTTGGGACATATTTCCAAGAGTTATAACATTGGTCCTTATATATCGGTAATGTGATGTCATGCCTAGCACACCTGGCTGGGGAACCTATTGTTATCAGTTTCCTATTTAGCAAGGTTAACCATTCTTCCATGAGGAAATCGTAAGACTTATTCTATATGTTGTTCCTGATGAATCATTTGTGTATCCAAGTTCGATCCTTGCTTGAAGACCATGTCAATGCTATCTCGAAGCATGTCTATGGTATTCCGATTTTCAACAAGAACATTTGAAGCTCAATGCTAGACGTTTCCCGCTAAATTATCCAAACACCGTTTTATGGGTAACGTCATGAAATTCCTCTCCCCTTACCTAATTGGTTTTCTACCTTCTATCTTGTCTTGGATATCATGCTCTGCTTGTCCTTGGGAAGGATATACCCCTGGAATATGTGTTTTAACACATTTTCCTTTCCATTGTTCTATTTAATCTGATAATCATATTTTCCTTTCCATTGTTTGGTTTAACTTTTCTTGTGATCTATATGATCTAACTACTAATATTCTCCTGCTTATTTAAAAACCTCGTTGTACAATTCTGTCAGGAAGACCCTGTTACTATTGTTGATGACATTTCGGTAACCACCGATGGACGAGAACTTTTCCTATTGGTCCGCCTCGTTTAACGAGCAGGAAGATGGTTCTCTTCGTCCCTCGCCCTTGGTATCGACATTGTTGCCGACATAACTGACAGGCTATCCTCTGACATGCATTACTTACATGATCGTGCAAGATGTCAGCGCCCTTTCCACTTTTAACCCACATGGTGGGCCCATAACCCACAGGTCCCAGGATCGAAACCTGAATCTCATGTACACCCTTGTTTGCCATAGTTATTCATCATGTTTGATCAGGTCACTTTCCTAGAGATGATCTAATCTGGTATCAGACGCGATACTTATTCTCGTTGCTCTGGACCCCTTTCACACTTTGTTTCAGGCATCGAACGATTGCCTACCCGCTCGAAACATCTCATGGTACCTACTTACTTTGCTCTCGATATTGTCTTAAGTTTCCATTCGAGAGTTACTTTCGGCCACCATCCCCGATGTTATCAACCAGATAGTCGACCTTTTAGAGGTCCGTTTTTCCGAAGTTACCCCTTGTCCTTCATACGTACAATGAAGACTCCGAAGAAAGGATGTCGACTTCATCATGGTGACCTGAAGCAGAGAAATGAAGACATCAACATAAGGGATCAAATTCTTCAAGAAGAGCAACCAAGAACGAGAAGATCCGTTTGAATTTCGTAACCAATTCTTTTACCCCTAACTCCATCTCTTAAATCTCGGGACGAGATTTCTTGTAGTGGAGGAGATTTGTAACACCCTCGATGTCATGCTACAGTAATCAACCCCCTAACGGTCGCCGTAGGCGTGGGGCTACGGCGGCGACGGTGCTAGGCAGCGGGGCAAAAGAGGCGGTGGACATTGGCGACGCGGGGCGGGGTGTGGGTGCACGCGCATGCGGGTGGCTGCGAGGAGCGGAGGCTAAGGCGCGGCAACGGTTAAGCTGGCATGGTCCGGGCGGCGGCCCATAGGGCGTGCAGGGAGACACGGTGGCTAGTGGCCGACGCGGCCGGGGGCGTGGTCAAGCCACGGCCAGGGACGGCGGCCGCGGTGTCTACAGCAGGTGGAGCAGGGGAAAGCGCGCTGGTCACGCGCAACGCAGGGGACGCGGGAAAAAAGGTGGCAGGCGCAGCAGAGCAGGGAACGAGCGAGACTGGGTCAGGTGCGGGGCGCGGCAGCATTGCTCGATGGCCGGGCACGCGGAGCGGCGTAGGACGTACGCGTTAGCGCGGCATGGGCGCGCGGGGAATGCGGCCGAGGCGAGGCGGGCGCAGTCAGAGACACGGGTGAGCGCGCGCAATGGCGGCGGGCAGCGGAGGGGCAGCAGCAGGTAGCAGAGGGGGCAAGCGATGGCAGCAGCAAGCGCGGCGTGGAGAGTAGCACAACATCAGCCAGCAAGAGCAGGGGCGCGGCGTGGGCGCGCGGGACGACACGATGTCTACAGCGAAGCTAGCCTACGGGGCACGGGAAGAATTAAGGGGAGGTTGAGGAGGAGACGGGGCTCACAGCGAAGCTCGGGTGGGCTCGTCAAGGCCGGGGACGGTCGGTGACGAGTGGATTGAGGGAGTCCTGGATTAGGGGGTCTCCGGACAGCCGGACTATCTCGATTGGCCGGACTGTTAGACTATGAAGATATAAGATTGAAGACTTCGTCTCGTGTTCGGACAAGACTCTACTTGGCGTGGAAGGCAAGCTAGGCAATACGGATATGGATATCTCCTCCTTTGTAAACGACCTTGTGTAACCATAACCCTCTCCGGTGTCTATATAAACCAAAGGGTTTTAGTCCGTAGGGGACAACAACCACAACATACAATCAGACCATAGGCTAGCTTCTAGGGTTTAGCCTCTCCGATCTCGTGGTAGATCTACTCTTGTACTACCCAGATCATCAATATTAATCAAGCAGGACGTAGGGTTTTACCTTCATCAAGAGGGCCCAAACCTGGGTAAAACATCGTGTCCGCTGCCTCCTGTTACCATCCGGCCTAGACGCACAGTTCGGGACCCCCTACCCGAGATCCACCGGTTTTGACACCGACATTGGTGCTTTCATTGAGAGTTATTCTGTGTCGTCACCTTTAGGCCCGATGGCTCCTTTGATCATCAGCAATGATGCGGTCCAGGGTGAGACCTTTCTCCCTGGACAGATCTTCGTGTTCGGAGGCTTTGCACTACGGGCTAATTCGCTTGGCCATCTGGAGCAGATTGAAAGCTATGCCCCTGGCCATCAGGTCAGATTTGGAAGTTTGAACTACACGGCCGACATCCGCGGAGACTTGATCTTTGACGGGTTCGAGCCACAGCCGGGCGCACCGCACTGTCATGATGGGTATGACCTAACTCTACCACCGAACAGTACCCCAGAGGCCGCGCCCGCATCAGCTCCGACCCTTAGCTCAGAGCCAACTGCGCCAATTGAGGACGGGTGGCTAGACACCACCTCAGGGGCTGCAGTCTCAAAGACGATCGATCCGAACACCAGCCTAATCCTCCATGAAGCCCGTGACTCCAAGGTGACGGACTCTTTTCCGGACTCCGAACCGCCCAAGCCCCTACCAATCGAATCCGATTGGGTGCCGATCATGGAATTCACCGCCGCGGATATCTTTCAGCACTCGCCCTTCGGAGACATTCTGAATTCACTAAGGTCTCTCTCTTTGTCAGGAGAGCCCTGGCCGGATTATGGCCAACATGATTGGGATGCGGACGACAAAGAAATTCGACGCCCACCCACCACCCACTTTGTAGCCACTGTCGATGATCTAACCGACATGCTCGACTTCGACGGTATGGACGACGATGTAGGAGATGAATATGAACCAGCGCCTATAGGGCACTGGAAAGCCACCTCGTCATATGACATATACATGGTGAATACACCCAAAGAAGGCAATGGCGATGAGATAGCGGAGGATGACCCCTCCAAGAAGCAACCCAAGCGCCGACGTCAGCGGCGCCGCTCTAAGTCCCGCCTAAGCAAGAGTGGTGATACCAGCACAGGAGATAATAACACTCCGGATAGTGCCGAAGACAACAACAATCCCCTCCAGCAAGATTTAGAGCAGGAGGATGGAGGAGCCAACCCTCCTGAGAGAGCGGCAGACGGAGAGGAGGAGGATGACAATTACACGCCCCCCTCCGAAGACGAGGCAAGCCTCGGCGATGATGAATTCGCCGTACCAGAGGATCCCGTCGAACAAGAGCGCTTCAAGCGCCGGCTTATGGCCACGGCAAATGGCCTGAAGAAAAAGCAGCAGTAGCTTCAATCTGATCAAGATCTGCTAGCTGACAGATGGACTGAAGTCCTCGCAGCCGAGGAATATAAACTCGAGCGCCCCTCCAAGAATTACCCAAAGTGCAAGTTACTACCCCGACTGGAGGAAGAAGCGTATGATACGGCTGATCGGCCACCTCATAGCCACGGTAGAGAGGCATTCCAGCCAAAAACTCAGCATCCATCCTGATGCCATCCAAATAAAAAGGCATGGGGAGATACGCCAGACCTGCGAGACATATTGGAGGACAAAGCAAAGCATGCAAGATCGATCTACGAATCACGAGGGCGCACCACTGTCAGGACCCCGATTCCAAGTCACATCGATCTAGCCGGTAACACCTCATATCACATTGCGGCCTTACGCACGGTATCCCCACGGGTGTCGCCTTACCATGGCCCGGGACCGTTTGCGCCTTTTGGCTCACGTATATGATAGTGTCGCTAGTATCCATATGATGGAGAATCCGGGCCGACATGGCTAGTCGTGAACCCAAAGCGGCACAGACCTATGGAGACAGGCATACATGAATCACATCGAGCATGTCGGTCATCAGCGAGTGAATCCGGGCTGTAGCACTAGGCTAACAGGACTCCGGGGAACCCGTGCTGTAGCAGGTTAGGCAGGACTCCGGATGTCACCGCGTGACATTTCCCCGAAGGGATAGACATAGGAACGAAGTGAAACACATGCCAGCCAGTCAAGCGTCCTGAGCAGTAGTGCTGGGCCAGCAGGACTCCGGTGAACCGGGCTGTAGCGGACTACAATGGCTCGAGGAACACTAGACTACATTTCCCCATAAGAAAGGCTGCCAAGGATAAATAACTAGATTGTCGGATCCCACACATACAAAGCATTTCAATCATACACACAATATGCTCGATATGTGCAAATACAACATGGCATCACAACAAAACTCTACAACTCAAGTACTTTATTTAAAGGCTCCAGAGAGCCATACATAACATGTTCATACAGGTAGGGGTCACATGACCCGACACTCAAATCATACAAGCATACAAGCACATGCGGAAGCAAATAGTCTGAGTACAGATACTAGAAAGAAAGAAGGCCTCTCGAAGCCTGTCTATCTACATAGGGCCCTCCATGGCCAGGATCAGCACCTGGGTGGCAAGTCACTCATCGACATCAAGGTCTACGTAGAACCCATCGGAGGGGGCGGTGTTGTCGTCTGAAAACAGTAATTAAGCAAACATGAGTACAAAGGTACTCAGCAAGTCTTACATCAGAACCTACTATACATGCGCATTCTCAAGAAGGTGGTGGAGTTATTGCAGCAAGCCAGCTTTGACTCTTGGCTAAGCTATCCTACGAGACTCCACTAGTAAAATAGTTTTCGCACACGAGTCCACTACTCACCAACACAATACTCCACCGGGGATCCTCCCTCGTCATCCTACGAGAAGGCCATCCTCGGTACTCACACTTATCTTGAGTCTTTTAGTAGTATCCATTAACTTGTCTATGAACTGTATAGGCAACCAAGTAGTCCTTTACCGCGGACGCGGCTATTCGAATAGATGATGTTAACCCTGTAGGGGTGTACTTTTTCATACATGCTCTCACCACTTACCATCGTTTACATGACATCTACTCGGCAACCTTCAAGCGGAAGCCCAACGAGGGTGTCGGCCACGGCCTACCTAAACACTCAAGTCTCTAGTCCAGGTTTATCGCCTATCCAGGTTCCATCCGCAGGGAGTCCGGCCGAGGTTTCCACATACGGCCCCGAACGATGTGAACAGGGTTTCCGAGACACCAAACGGGTGACTCGGTACACCGTGCCATGGTGTATCTACCGCAACATAGCCCACCCCTAGGGTCAGCGCTACGCACGGCCGCCAACACATAACCTACAAACACCAGAAACTAATTGCAACTCCTGGACAAAGTACTAGGTGATTAAGAAGCCGAGAGGGTCCATTGGTTTCGGGCCCAATGTATGGTAGTAACTGAATCTTAAATCACACATACAGATCTCAGTTCTTAGGGACAGCCTCAATGAAACAACCCACCATGTACTCCTACATGGCCTCTCATCGATACCTTTACCAAAACATGTTCAACACATCCCTCACATTACTGACATAATCATTTCACTCTAGCCCATCACCCAGATGAACCAGACCTAACACAATTGTAAGCATAGCAGGCATAGCAAGGTAGGAAACACATACAAGGCTCAATCAACTCCTACACATGCTAGTGGGTTCCATCTAGTTACTGTGGCAATGACAGGTCATGCAGAGGATAAGGGTTCAACTACCGTAGCACACAACAGTTTGGAACGTTGTTGTCTTAATGTAGTAAATGAGAGCAAAGGCAAGAACATGGGATTGTATCAGTATGATCAATGGGGCTGCTTGCCTGATGGAGTGGTAGTAGGGTACTGCCCTTCAGTTGGATACTCGGAGATATCCTCGGAGGCAGAACCTACCACGAAAGACACACCGAACATAAACAACACATGACAATATGCAACAATATGATGCATGCTATGACATGGCAAGATGAATGTGTCTTGGCCTAATGCAAGCTAAAACAGAAAGGAATGAACCCATTTGAATCAAAGATTCAAATGTTAGTTCATTTAACATAGTCATATTAGTGCATTATCTTATTTTTTTTAAACAGGAAGGTTATCTTGTTTTGTCATGCACGAAACCATTACAGATGGATAGATTGAATTTTTCTGATCATGTTTCATATATAATTTGTTTGATTTGGAGCTATGGTTGATTTTCTATGATTTTTAGAAGTTTTGGCTATTTTCTGGAATTTCCTATTAAAGAATAAATCCAGAAAAGGATTTACTGCGTCAGCCTGGTGTCAGTGTGACATCAGTGGTTAACTAAGACGGTCCAGGTCAACCCTGACCTGTGGGTCCCGTCTGTCAGTGTCAACTAACTAACTAAGTTTAGTTAGTGTTAAACTAATACTAACCTAGTTTAATTAGTGGCCTGGGGCCCACATGTCAGTGAGTCAGGGGAAAGTCAAACTAGGGTCAACCCGGGTCAAACTCGCCGGAGTTGACCCGGGGCTCGTCGCTGGCAAGGCCAGGGACGGCGGAGGGGTGCGGGTTTCTTCCTCCGGCGACGAAATGGCCGGCGGAGGGCATCTATGTGACGCGGGCACTCGTCCGCGTCGAGTGGTGTAGGTGTTTGGGCCTGGGGTGGCCGGAGTCGTCGCCGACGTCGACCTTGGCCGTCGCCGGGGCTTGGGTGAGGTCGGGGTCGTCGTTGTGACGGTCCTGGTGGCTTATGCGGGGCACGTACATGCTCTACACAGTGCGGGGAGGAATCTGGGCATGACGGTCGGACCATTAGATGGCCGGAGACTCGTCGGCGGCGAGCACAGGCGGCAGTGCATGCGGGCAAACTCGAGGCGGCGCGTACGGTGCACGAGAGCTAGAACGGAGAGGGGGAGAAGGGTCAGTGGCTCACTGCGGTTGCAGGGGAGCGAACGGCGAGCTCGGGGAAGAGCTGGAGCGAGCGGGGCGGCGAGGGGGATCTCCGGCGACGGCGGATCGAGACGAGCTCGGTGCAGCGTCTCCAGGGTGAGCGAGCGCTCGGGGATGGGTCGAGGCGAAGAAGTGGACGATGGCGGAACTTTTTGGCACGGCGAGGCAACGAGTGGACGGCGGTGGCTGCGGGTTTCACGACAGCGCGGGCGCGGCTGCGTCGGCCATGGCGTCGAGGGAGCGAGGGAGGGAGCAGGGGGGAAGTGTGAGGTGTCGGGCAGGTCGGGGCGGCACCGAGGAGGCGTTCGCGGTGTCGAGGCGGTGGCCATGTGAAGCAGAGGAGCAGGGAGGTGGCGTGGCGAGCTCCTGTGCTCGCTGTCGAGCACCTGCTGGCCTCGCTGGCTAGGCGAAGCAGCTGCGTGGAGCGGCTGCTGGGCCGGGCCAGCTAGGTGGGCTGGTTGGTGGGCTTCCAGGTAAGCTCTAACTCCCTCTTTTCTGTTTGCCTTTATTTATTTCCTGCTATGTGTATTGAAATAGAATAAATACTATTTCATTTCCAAAAACTCTGGAAATATTCAGAGGCACATTTGGGAATATTCTCAACTGCCTAAAAATGCTTCCAAGATTATTTGAGCACTTTAAAATATTTATAGCATTTAAGATGCCCAAATTCAAATATTTATGGCTTGTTCAAAAATCTAGAATGGCTCCATAAATTGCAAGACCATTTTTGGCAGAGGTTTTTGTCAAGACCAAAAATGGTGGGCTTTTATGAAGGGCATTTTGGGTTCATTGAAATTCCAATTGTTGGAAATTAGCATTTTCAGGGGGGTGTTGGGGTTGATTAGGCCCCATTTCAAGTTTAAAATAAATTTAAACATGATGCACATGTTCATCCAATCCTAATGCATGACTAAAAGCAGGGATGTGACAACTCACCCCCACTCAAAAAAATCTCATCCCAAGATTTAGGATCCTCCAGGAAGAAGGTGGTATACTCGAGTCGAAGACGATCCTCCCTTTCCCAAGTGGCTTCTTTCTCGGAATGGTGTGACCATTGAACCTTGAGAAACTTGATATTATGGCGTCGAGTGGTACGCTCGGCTTGATCAAGGATACGAACGAGATATTCCTGATATGAGAGGTTATCTTGTAGATCAAGCGTTTTGTGGTCCACTCCACGGATAGGATCCGTGAAGCAACGCCTGAGTTGAGAAACGTGGAACACATCGTGAACTCTGGAAAGATGCGAAGGTAGTTCCAATTGGTAGGCAACTTCTCCTTGTTTGGCAAGAATGCGAAAGGGTCCAATGTAACGAGGAGCCAATTTGCCTTTGATACCGAAACGATGGGTTCCCTTTAACGGAGTAACCCGAAGGTAAGCTTTCTCGCCGACTTCTTAAGCCATGAGCTTATGTTTACGATCATATTGGCTCTTTTGACGAGATTGGGCTGTTTTCAATTTCTCACGAATAACGCAAACCTGCTCTTCTGCTTCCTGAATCATATCCGGGCCAAAGAGTTGTCTTTCCCGGTTTCTGACCAGTTAAGAGGCGTTCGACATTTTCGTCCATAGAGAACTTCGAAAGGAGCTTTGCCCAAGCTAGCTTGATAACTATTGTTATAGGCAAACTCCGCGAATGGAAGGCATTTCTCCCAACCCATTCCAAATGAGATGACAGAAGCTCGGAGCATATCTTCCAGAATTTGATTGACTCGCTCTACTTGACCACTTGATTGAGGATGGAAGGCGGTGCTAAAAGAGAGACGAGTTCCCATAGCATTTTGGAAACTTTCCCAAAATCGAGAGGTGAAGAGACTCCCACGGTCTGAGTTAATTTCCAATGGAACACCATGAAGAGACACTATTCGGGAGATGTATAAGTCAGCTAGCTGGCTAGCGGTGATACTCTCACGAACAGGTAGGAAATGGGTTACTTTGGAAAGACGGTCGATCACGACGAAGATGGCATTATTCCCTCTCTTGGTCCTGGGAAACCCAGTAATGAAATACATACTGATTTTATCCCATTTCCACTCAGGAATAGCCAAAGGTTGAAGGGTGCCAGCAGGCCGTTGGTGCTCTTCTTTAACACAACGGCAAACGTCGCAATTAGCAATGTATTGAGCGATTTCTCTCTTCATCCTAGTCCACAAAAACCTCTGGCGTAGGTCTTGATACATCTTAGTACTACCGGGATGAATGGTGAGAGGGGATTCATGAGCTTCCTTAAGGATCAGCCGCCTCAGGTTTCGTGCCTTGGGAACCACTAAGCGGTTTCCAAAGTATACGACACCCTGATCATCAACGGAGAAACAATTCACGACTCCTTTCTTAATGTTTCCCTTAATACGGGAGATTCCCGGATCTACCTTCTGTGCCTTGATGATCTGATCCATAAGGGTAGGTTTCGCCACTAGGGTGGATAGGAATCCTTGAGGAACGATGTGAAGATTAAGCTTACGAAATTCCTCATGGAGAAGTGGTTGACTTTGTTGTAACATCAGGTTGTTACAATAGGACTTACGACTTAGTGCATCAGCGATGACATTGGCTTTCCCCGGGGTGTAAGTTATTCCTAAGTCGTAATCCGAGATCAACTCGACCCAACGTCGTTGTGTGAGATTCAAATCCGGTTGGGTGAAGATATATTTCAAACTTTGGTGATCGGTGAAGATCTCGCAACGATTACCGAGGAGGTAATGTCGCCAAGTTTTGAGTGCATGGACTACAGCTGCAAGCTCTAGATCATGTGTGGGATAGTTTTCCTCATGTGGGTGTAATTTCCGTGAAGCATAGGCAATTACCTGACGATCTTGCATGAGTATGCAACCTAGTCCTTGTCGCGAGGCGTCGCAATAGATAATAAAGTCCTTGGAGAAATCAGGTGGTACCAGTACGGGAGCAGATGTCAGGCGTCTTTTCAGTTCCTGAAAGCTGAACTCACACTGTGGGGTCCACTAGAACTTTTTATCTTTCTTGAGGAGTTTAGTTAGAGGTTTAACAACCTTGGAGAAATTCTCGACGAAGCGGCGGCAATAGCTCGCTAAGCCAAGGAAGCTCTGAACTTGCTTGACCGTCTCAGGTGGAGTCCAATCAAGGACGGCTTGAACTCGCTCGGGATTTACAGCAATACCGTTACCAAAGATTACATGGCCTAGATAGGTCACTTCTGGCAACCAAAATTCACACTTGGAGAATTTGGCATAAAGGCGATGCTCTCGAAGTTTCGTCAATACCAGCCTTAGATGTTCGGCATGTTCCTCTTCATTCTTGGAGTAGATGAGTATGTCATCGAGGTATACTACGACGAATTTATCCAAATACACCATGAAGACCGAGTTCATTAACCGAGAGAAGGTGGCTGGGGCATTAGTTAAACCGAAAGACATAACGGTGTACTCGTATTGGCCATAACGAGTAACAAAGGCCGTTTTGGAAATGTCCCCGTTTCTGATTTTGATTTGATGGTAGCCCAACCTCAAATCCATCTTGGAAAAGATTAAGGATCCAACGAGCTGGTCATACAGATTGTTGATCCTGGGAAGCGGATACTTGTTCTTGATAGTGACCAAGTTGACAGGTCGGTAATCTACAACCATCCGATCCGTTCCATCCTTCTTTTTGACGAAGAGGACGGGGCAAGCCCAAGGAGAGGAACTAGGACGGATGAAACCCTTTTCTAAGGACTCATCAAGTTGGTTCTTAAGCTCGGCTAGTTCTAAGGGTGCCATCTTATAGGGTCTTCTAGAGATTGGAACGGTTCTTGGAACAAGGTCTATTACAAACTCGACATCCCTGTCAGGTGGAACACCTGGCAGTTCTTCAGGAAAGACATCCGGAAAGTCTCGGACTATCGGAATATCCTCAAGGTCTGGAAGGGGGTTGGCATTTAGGGAGTAAAGCTGGCGCTTGGCCACTCGAGTTAAGACATTGACTGTCTTGCCCGATGGGTGAGTAAGTTGAACGGTTCTAGTGGCACAATCAATCTTAGCATAATGAGTTGACATCCAATCCATACGCAAGATGATGTTTATGTCCGAGGACTTGAGAGCTATTAAGGATGCAAGGAAGACAAGTCTATCGACAAGAATTTCGTTCCCATGGCTTACTCTAGAAGTTTGCCATTTGGAACCCGGAGTTTGAACTACCATGGTAGTGGCATGTCACAGAATGTCGTGTTATGCAATCGAGCATAGTTCTCGGATAGAATGAATGAGATGCTCCAGTATCAAAAAGAACAGATGCCGGATGGCAATTAACAAGGAGCGTACCAAGGACGACGTTAGGATCCTCATGAGCCTCCTCGGCCGAGACATAGTTGACATGGCCACGTGCAGTGGTGACCGGCTTGGCGTAGAATGTCTTTCTCGCTTGCTTACCACGGCCAACGGACTTTCCAGACTGATTGGGGTTGTTGTTCTGGGGACACTCTCGACTATAGTGACCCGGCTCTCCACACTTGAAACATGTCACAGCATTGGGGCGTGGAGCAGCATTAGCAGCGGGGCCACCATAGGGCTTGGGCGGCGCAAACTGCTGGTTGGGACAAGGCGCCTCAAAGGATGGCCTCGGAATGAACCTGGGTGGCAGTACCGTGCTTCGAATCCACACCCGGCGCTTCTGAGATCCAGAGCCGTATGAAGAGCCAAAATCACGAGAGTGCTTGCGTGAAGCATCATAGTCAGACTGGCCTATCTCAGCATTGATGGCTTTATTGGCCAACTTCTGAAAGGAGGTGCACTCGTGCAGACGAAGATCGCGGCGAAGCTTGGGGCTAAGTCCCTTGCGGAACCTTGCCCGCTTCTTAGCATCGGTGGATACCTCTTCAGGAGCATATCATGCCAGATTCCCAAATTCACGACTATATGCATCCACAGTCAGTCTTCCTTGGGTGAAATTGCAGAACTCTTCCCTCTTGTGATCTATGAGACCTGCCGGGATGTGATGCTCACGGAAAGCCTCACTGAATTCAGCCCAAGTAGTGATTTGGCCGACCGGGCGCATAGCTTCAAAATTTTCCCACCAAAGGCTAGCAGGGCCATCGAGGTGATAGGCAGCATAAGTAACCTTATCAGCTTCGGCTACGTTGGCAGAATGTAGCTTGTGGGTGATGCTGCGAAGCCAGTCATCCGCGTCGAGGGGCTCGACGGAATGGTTAAACTTTGGTGGGTACAACTTGATGAATCATTGATTGACACCAAGTCATTTCGCTGATGGCGTGCAGTGTTCTGCTCAATCCACTCCAGCAAGCGGTTAGTCTCACGCTTGTTTCTTTCCGCCTCCAGCATCACTTCGGCCAAAGAAGGCGGGTGAGGCAGATTTTCACCCCTAGCTGCACTGGCTTCCCCCTGCTCTGGGGCAGCAGGGTTGCTGCGGGTGTTGACCATCCTAGGAGAAAACAAGACAACGGTTTAGATAAGGATGGCACAAACTTAGCAAGGAAGTGCAGAATGTAATGGATAACATGGAATGCCAAGATGTTCATTGCACGACATGGTAATATAGAAACTGCCATATATATACCATTGGTCATACACACCGTACATAGTTTAGTACAAGCCCAGGCTAGAGTACAGCTATGGTGAAAGACATTACATCTCATCAGAGGCATTCCAAGCTCCTATACATTATTTTTCTACACCTCCGGAGCGTGATACACACCAAGTCGTATCCCACGGTCACGCAGGACGGTGGAGAATACAACTACTACAATACTAGTGAAACTACTACTAGCTCAGACGGCTCCGTAGTAATCCTCATAGAAGTCGCCGCCAAAGCGTGGAAGTGGAACATGATCATCTGGGAACAGACGTTCCTGCGGAGCCTGCGGACCATAGGGACTCGGATGTGGCCTTGGTCCCACAGGTGGTGGCAGACGGGGACCACAAGGAGGGGTGATGCCTCCTACATCACGCCACTCCATAAAATCTGGCAATCCAGACCGTACAGGGTACAGATCCCTCAGATCCATGTATCCTGCCTGTACCGCAGGTGCAAACCGAGTCAAAGTGGCCCAGTGATCAGCACGAGAGTTGAAAAGCTCCATACGCAAGGCCCGATTTTCGCGGTCCTTATCCTCGAGCATCTCAGCAGTGGTGCGGAGTAGTGACTCCTCATGTGTAGGGTCAGCATAGATAGCCTGGAGATACCCTTGCGCTCCCGGGAGTGAAGCTGGCATATAACGGAAGTCAGTGTTCCGAAGCAGGCCAGTCCGGACTCGCATGATGGTCATCATGGAATAGGCAGCATCCTGCACAGCCATCTCAATAGTAACCCCGAGTCCATAGGAATAGTGGAGGGGCTCGGTAGATCCAGGATAAGAAGGAAATATCCTGACGGTGCAGAAATATTGGCTTTGATTAAAGTCTTAGAATTGCTCTTCGACAGTGTATTCGGGATACCAACGGTAACCCATCTCGATCATTACCCGGACTAACATAGCAGCATGACCGGGCACATCGAGGCACCGGGTCAGGCGAACCACTTGGTTTTGAGCATGAGTGGCCATCTGAAAGCACAACCACAATGCAAAGACATTAGAATTTCTAGGGAAAATTTGACAGCATAACAGCTGTAAATGCTCAGAAAAAGATTTGAGACATCCACAACAGTTTGCAATACCACTCAACAACATCATATCAGGGTTCTGATTCAATTGGCAACATACTAAAAGTAGTAGAAACTGTACTGAGGCTTGTAACAACAATCCTATAAGCTACTATGGATTAGTAACACGTGAACCTGACAGAAGAAGAGAGCCTAGTCCTTAACCCATGTTGAATGAGAAGAGAATGACTCAGATCAGAGGGCATAAGGTAAAGGAGTAAAAGAGCCTTACGTTCCCTCCCACAATCAATTACCCTACATATAACTAAAGCATTTCTAGACTCGACATCGACCAGTTTGGCTCAACGAACCTACAGGCAGTCCGGCTCTGATGCCAACGCTGTCAGGACCCCGATTCCAAGTCACATCAATCTAGCCGGTAACACCTCATATCACATTGTGGCCTCACGCATGGTATCCCCACGAGTGTCGCCTTACCATGGCCCGGGACCGTTTGCGCCTTTTGGCTCACGTATATGATAGTGTCGCTAGCATCCATATGACGGAGAACCCGGGCCGACATGGCTAGTCGTGAACCCAAAGCGGCACAGACCTATGGAGACAGGCATACATGAATCACATCGAGCATGTCAGTCATCAGCGAGTGAATCCGGGCTGTAGCACTGGGCTAACAGGACTCTGGGGAACCCGGGCTGTAGCAGGCTAGGAAGGACTCCGGATGTCACCGTGTGACATTTCCCCGAAGGGACAGACATAGGAACGAAGTGAAACACATGCCGGCCAGTCAAGTGTCCTGAGCAGTAGTGCTGGGCTAGCAGGACTCCAGTGAACCGGGCTGTAGCGGACTACTATGGCTCGAGGAACACTAGACTACATTTCCCCATAAGAAAGGCTGCCAAGGATAAACAACTAGATTGTCGGATCCCACACATACCAAGCATTTCAATCATACACACAATATGCTTGATATGTGCAAATACAACATGGCATCACAACAAAACTCTACAACTCAAGTACTTTATTTAAAGGCTCCAGAGAGCCATACATAACATGTTCATACAGGTAGGGGTCACATGACCCGACACTCAAATCATACAAGCATACAAGCACATGCGGAAGCAAATAGTCTGAGTATAGACACTAGAAAGAAAGAAGGCCTCTCGAAGCCTGTGTATCTATGTAGGGCCCTCCATGGCCAGGATCAGCACCTGGGTGGCAAGTCACTCATCGACATCAAGGTCTACGTAGAACCCATCGGAGGGGGCGGTGTTGTCGTCTGAAAACAGTAATTAAGCAAACATGAGTACAAAGGTACTCAGCAAGTCTTACATCAGAACCTACTATACATGCGCATTCTCAAGAAGGTGGTGGAGTTATTGCAGCAAGCTAACTTTGACTCTTGGCTAAGCTATCCTACGAGACTCCACTAGTAAAATAGTTTTCGCACACGAGTCCACTACTCACCAACACAATACT
>NC_053025.1:190379917-190417913 GCF_003073215.2 Triticum urartu
TGGGCTTCTTTGGCCTCTTTTATTTATTTTTCGTCCGGAGTCTCATCCCGACTTGTGGGAATCATAGTCTCCATCATCCTTTCCTCACTGGGACAATGCTCTAATAATGATGATCATCACACTTTTATTTTTCTTACAACTCAACAATTACAACTCGATACTTAGAACAAAATATGACTCTATATGAATGCCTCCGGCGGTGTACCGGGATATGCAATATGACAATGATGGAGTGTGTCATGATGAACTAGATGGTGGAAAGTTGCATGGCAATATATCTCGGAATGGCTATGGAAATGCCATAATAGGTAGGTATGGTGGCTGTTTTGAGGAAGGTATATGGTAGGTGTATGATACCGGCGAAAAGTGTGCGGTATTAGAGAGGCTAGCAAAGGTGGAAGGGTGAGAGTGCGTATAATCCATGGACTCAACATTAGTCATAAAGAACTCATATACTTATTGCAAAAATCTAGAAGTTATCAAAGAAAAGTATTACTTGCATGATCCTAGGGGGATAGATTGGCAGGAAAAGACCATCGCTTGTCCCCGACCGCCACTCATAAGGATGACAATCAATAAATAAATCATGCTCCGACTTCATCACATAATGGTTCACCATACGTGCATGCTATGGGAATCACAAACTTTAACACAAGTATTCTTTAAATTCAAAACTACTCAACTAGCATGACTTTAATACTATCACCTCCATATCTCAAAACAATTATCAAGCTTCAATCTTTTCTTAGTATTCAACACACTCAAAAGAAAGTTTCACAAATCTTGAATACCAAGCATATTATTATTAAGCAAATTACCATGCTATTAAGAGACTCTCAAAATAATTTAAGTGAAGCATGAGAGATCAATAGTTTCTTTAAAACAAATCCACCACCGTGCTCTAAAAGATCTAAGTGAAGCAGCAGCTCAAAAGATATAAGTGAAGCACATAGAGCAAAATACTAGCTCAAAAGATATAAGTGAAGCACATAGAGCAAAACTACTTAGCTCAAAAGATATAAGTGAAGCACATAGAGTATTCTATCAAATTTTAATTCATGTATGGCTCTCTCAAAAGGTGTGTACAGCAAGGATGATTGTGGCATACTAAAACACAAAGATACACAAATAATACAAGACGCTCCAAGCAAAACACATATCATGTTGGTGAATAAAAATATAGCTCCAAGTAAATTACCGATGGAAGTGGACGAAAGAGGGGATGCCTTCGGGGCATCCCCAAGCTTTGACTTTTTGGTGTCCTTGGATTATCTTGGGGGTGCCATGGGCATCCCCAAGCTTAGGCTCTTGCCACTCCTTGTTCCATAATCCATCAAAAGAATTCACCCAAAACTTGAAAACTTCACAACACAAAACTTAAAGTAGAAAACTCGTGAGCTCCGTTAGCGAAAGAAAACAAAAGACCACTTCAAGGTACTGTAATGAACTCATTATTTATTTATATTGGTGTTAAACCTACTGTATTCCAACTTCTCTATGGATTATAAACTATTTTACTAACCATAGATTCATCAAAATAAGCAAACAACACACGAAAAACAGAATCTGTCAAAAACAGAACAGTCTGTAGTAATCTGTAGCTAGCGCAAGATCTGGAACCCCAAAAATTCTAAAATAAATTGCTGGACGTGAGGAATTTATCTATTAATCATCTGAAAAAGAATTAACTAAATATCACTCTTCAAATAAAAATGACAGCAGTTCTCGTGAGCGCTAAAGTTTCTGTTTTTACAGCAAGTTCAACAAGACTTTCCCCAAGTCTTCCCAACGGTTCTACTTGGCACAAACACTAATTAAACACAAAAAACACAACAAAAACAGAGGCTAAATAATTTATTTATTACTAAGCAGGAGCAAAAAGCAAGGAATAAAAATAAAATTGGGTTGCCTCCCAACAAGCGCTATCGTTTAACGCCCCTAGCTAGGCATAAAAGCGAGGATAGATCTAGGTATTGCCATCTTTGGTAGGCAATCCATAAGTGGCTCTCATGATAGTTTATATGGTAATTTTATTTTCTTTCTTGGAAAGTGTTCCATGCCCTTTTTTAATGGAAATTGAAATCTAATATTCCCTTCCTTCATATCAATAATCGCACCAACCGTTCTAAGGAAAGGTCTACCAAGAATAATAGGGCAAGAAGGATTGCAATCTATATCAAGAACAATGAAATCTACGGGCACATAATTCCTATTTGAAACAATAAGAACATCATTAATCCTTCCCATAGGTTTCTTAATAGTGAATCCGCAAGATGCAAGTTTAGAGAGCAATCATCAAAATTACGGAAATCTAGTACAATCACACAAAGTCTTGGGAATAGTAGAGACACTAGCACCCAAATCACACAAAGCATAAAACTCATGATCTTTAATTTTAATTTTAATAGTTGGTTCCCACTCATCATAGAGTTTTCTAGGGATAGAAACTTTCAACTCAAGTTTTTCTTCATAAGATTGCATCAAGGCATCAACAATATGTTCGGTGAAGGCTTTATTTTGACTATAAGCATGTGGAGAATTTAGCACGGATTGCAACAAGGAAATACAATCAATTAAAGAGCAACTTTCATAATTAAATTCCTTGAAATCCAATATAGTGGGTTTAGCAACATCTAGATTTTTATTTCTTTCAATCCCACTTTCATCAATTTCATCATAAAGATCTAAATACTCCGAATTTTTAGAACGCCTTCTAGGTAAAGGAAGATCATATTCAGTTTCATCAAGATTCATATTGCAAAACAAAGATTTAATAGGGGACACATCAATAACTTTTAGATCTTCATCTTGATTTTCATAGGCATTCGGTTTAGCGGCCATCTTATTGACTAAGGTGGCTTGCATATCCGAAATTTCAGCAGTCATCTTTTCTAGACGAGCAATTTGGGATCTTATACCATCAAATTCTTTAGACATATCATCTAGCTTCTTTATTCATATAACTCATAAAACTTTTTTGTTCCTTAAGCTCGTTTCTAAAGAAATTATTATGCTCAAATTGCAAAACCATAAACTTCCTAACGTTGGTTTCGATCTCCTCTAACCTTTTGAGGGTGGAGATCACCAAATCTCGGTTGAGCCATCGCGACAAACAAGCAATCTAGCACACGAGCAAAAAAGGCAAGCGGGCAAAAGAGGCAAATAGAGAGGGAGGATAGAGAGATAGAGAGAGCGAATAAAACGGCAAGGGTGAAATGGGGGAGAGGAAAACGAGAGGCAAATGGCAAATAATGTAATGCGAGAGATAGGGATTGTGATGGGTACTTGGTATGTTGACTTTTTGCGTAGACTCCCCGGCAACGGCGCCAGAAATCCTTCTTGCTACGTCTTGAGCTTGCGTTGGTTTTCCCCGAAGAGGAAGGGATGATGCAGCAGAGGTAGCGTAAGTATTTCCCTCAGTTTTTGAGAACCAAGGTATCAATCCAGTAGGAGGCCACGCTCGAGTCCCTCGTACCTGCACAAAACGATAGCTACTCGCAACCAACGCGATTAGGGGTTGCCAATCCCTTCACGGTCACTTACGAGAGTGAGATCTGATAGATATAATATTTTTGGTATTTTTGGTATAGAGATGCAAAGTGAAAAGTAAAGGCAAAGTAAAAAAGGCAAAGAAATATTAAAGTGATGGAGATTGATATGATGAGAATAGACCCGGGGGCCATAGGTTTCACTAGTGGCTTCTCTCAAGAGAATAAGTATTCTACGGTGGGTGAACAAATTACTGTTGAGCAATTGACAGAATTGAGCATAGTTATGAGAATATCTAGGCATGATCATGTATATAGGCATCACGTCCGTGGCAAGTAGACCGAAACGATTCTGCATCTACTACTATTACTCCACTCATCGACCGCTATCCAGCATGCATCTAGAGTATTAAGTTAAAAACAGAGTAACGCCTTAAGCAAGATGACATGATGTAGAGAGATAAATTCATGCAATATGAAATAAACCCCATCTTGTTATCCTCGATGGCAACGATGCAATACGTGACTTGTTGCCCCTTCTGTCACTGGGAAAGGACACCGCAAGATCGAACCCAAAGCTAAGCACTTCTCCCATGGCAAGAACTACCAATCTAGTTGGCCAAACCAAACGGATAATTCGAAGAGACTTGCAAAGATAACCAATCATACATAAAAGAATTCAGAGAAGATTCAAATATTCTTCATAGATAGACTTGATCATAAACCCACGATTCATCAGTCTCAACAAACACACCGCAAAAAGAAGATTACATCGAATAGATCTCCACAAGAGAGGGGGAGAACTTTGTATTGATATCCAAAAAGAGAGAAGAAGCCATCTAGCTACTAACTATGGACCCGAAGGTCTGAGGTAAACTACTCACACTTCATCGGAGAGGCTATGATGATGTAGAAGCCCTCTGTGATGACGGCCCTCTCCGGCGGAGCTCCGGAACAGGCCCCAAGATGGGATCTCGTGGATACAGAAAGTTGCGGTGGGGGAATTAGGTTTTTGGCTCCTGTTCTGATCGTTTGGGGGTACGTATGTATATATAGGAGGAAGAAGTACGTCGGTGGAGCATCGAGGGGCCCACGAGGCAGGGAGCGCCCTAGGGGGGCGCGCCCCCACCCTCGTGACCACCTCTCTGGTGCCTTGGCGTAGGGTCCAAGTCTCCTGGATCACGTTCGGTGAGAAAATCGTGTTCCCGAAGGTTTTAATCCGTTTGGACTCCGTCTGATATTCCGTTTCTTCGAAACACTGAAATAGGCAAAAAACAGCAATTCTGGGCTGGGCCTCCGGTTAATAGGTTAGTCCCAAAATAATATAAAAGTGGAAAATAAAGCCCAATATAGTCCAAAACAGTAGATAATATAGCATGGAGCAATCAAAAATTATAGATACGTTGGAGACGTATCAGAGCACCGTGCCAAAAGTTCGTCGTGCCTAGACACCACGTGATGATCGGGTGTGATAAGCTCTACGTCCATCTACAATGGGTGCAAGCCAATTTTGCACACGCAGAATACTCAGGTTAAACTTGACGAGCATAGCATATGCAGATATGGCCTCGGAACACTGAGACCGAAAGGTCGAGCGTGAATCATATAGTAGATATGATCAACATAGTGATGTTCACCATTGAAAACTACTCCATCTCACGTGATGATCGGTTATGGTTTAGTTGATTTGGATCACGTGATCACTTAGATGATTAGAGGGATGTCTTTCTAAGTGGGAGTTCTTTAAGTAATTTGATTAAATTTGAACTTAAATTTATCATGAACTTAGTACTGATAGTATTCTTGCTTGTCTTATGTTGATGTAGATAGATGGCCCGTGCTGTGTTCCGTTGAATTTTAAATGCGTTCCTTGAGAAAAGAAAAGTTGAAAGATGATGGTAGCAATTAACACGGAACTGGGTCCGTAACTGAGGATTATCCTCATTGCTGCACAGAAGATTAACGTCCTGGAAGCACCGGCTGGGTGCCAGGCCTGCTGCTGGAGCAACACCAGATGTTATGAACGTCTGGCAGAGCAAAGCTGATGACTACTCGATAGTTCAGTGTGCCATGCTTACAGCTTAGATCGGGACTTCAACGACGTTTTGAACGTCATGGAGCATATGAGATGTTCCAGGAGTTGAAGTTAATATTTCAAGCAAATGCCCGGATTGAGAGATATGAAGTCTCCAATAAGTTCTATAGCTGCAAGATGGAGGAGAAAAGTTCTGTCAGTGAACATACTCAAAATGTCTGGGTATCATAATCACTTGACTCAACTGGGAGTTAATCTTCCTGTGATAGTGTCATTGACAGAGTTCTCATCACTGCCACAAGCTACAAAAGCTTCGTGATGAACTATAATGCAAGGGATGGAATAAGACAATTCCCGAGCTCTTTCGCAATGCTAAGGCTGCGGAGGTAGAAATCAAGAAGGAGCATCAGTGTGATGGTCAACAAGACCACCAGTTTCAAGAAAAAGGGCAAAGGGAAGAAGAAGGGGAACTTCAAGAAGAACAGCAAGCAAGTTGCTGCTCAGGAGAAGAAACCCAAATCTGGACCTAAGCCTGAAACTGAGTGCTTCTACTGCAAGCAGACTGGACACTGGAAGCGGAACTGCCCCAAGTATTTGGCGGATAAGAAGGATGGCAAGGTGAACAAAGGTATATGTGATATACATGTTATTGATGTGTACCTTACTAATGCTCGCAGTAGCACCTGGGTATTTGATACTGGTTCTGTTGCTAATATTTGCAACTCGAAACAGGGACTACGGATTAAGGAAGCGAAGACTGGCTAAGGACGAGGTGACGATGCGCGTGGGAAATGGTTCCAAAGTCGATGTGATCGCCGTCGGCACGCTACCTCTACATCTACCTTCGGGATTAGTTTTAGACCTAAATAATTGTTATTTGGTGCCTGCGTTAAGCATGAACATTATATCTAGATCTTGTTTGATGCGAGACGGTTATTCATTTAAATCTGAGAATAATGGTTGTTCTATTTATATGAGTAATATCTGTTATGGTCATGCACCCTTAAAGAGTGGTCTATTCTTGCTGAATCTCGATAGTAGTGATACACATATTCATAATGTTGAAGCCAAAAGATGCAGAGTTGATAATGATAGTGCATCTTATTTGTGGCACTGCCATTTGGGTCATATTGGTATAAAGCGCATGAAGAAAATCCATACTGATGGACTTTTAGAATCACTTGATTATGAATCACTTGGTACTTGCGAACCATGCCTTATGGGCAAGATGACTAAAACGCCGTTCTCCGGAACTATGGAGCGAGCAACAGATTTGTTGGAATCATACATATTGATGTATGTGGTCCAATGAATATTGAGGCTTGCGGCGGGTATCGTTATTTTCTCACCTTCACAGATAATTTAAGCAGATATGGGTATATCTACTTAATGAAACATGAATCTGAAACATTTGAAAAGTTCAAAGAATTTCAGAGTGAAGTGGAAAATCATCGTAATAAGAAAATAAAGTTTCTATGATCTGATCGTGGAGGAGAATATTTGAGTTACGAGTTTGGCATACATTTGAAACAATGCGGAATAGTTTCGCAACTCACGCCACCCGGAACACCACAGCGTAATGGTGTGTCCGAACGTCGTAATCATACTTTACTAGATATGGTGCGATCTATGATATCTCTTACTGATATACCGCTATCGTTTTGGGTTTATGCTTTAGAGACGGTTGCATTCACCTTAAATAGGGCACCATCGAAATCCGTTGACACAACACCTTATAAACTGTGGTTTGGCAAGAAACAAAAGTTGTCGTTTCTTAAAGTTTGGGGCTACGATGCTTATGTGAAAAAAGCTTCAAGCCTGATAAGCTCGAACCCAAATCGGAGAAATGTGTCTTCATAGGATACCCAAAGGAGACTGTTGGGTTGTAACGCCTCGATGCGGCTATATCTCCCACGTGCGAGGCACGACTTAGAGGCATAACCGCATTGAAAGCAATATCGCAAGTTAGGCAATCATCACAACATCCTATGTAATATAGATAATAAAAGAGGAGGTACATAGTTGGCTTACACTCGGCACGTCAATCAAGTACATAAATAGCATTACAACATCCAAACACTCATGGCCCGACTACGGCGCCAAAATAAAAGATAACCCAACATGCGACATGGTCCTGATCACCCCAACTGGGCACCACTACTGATCATCAGGTAAAGACACCTAGTATCGTTGAGAGTCCTCGTCGAACTCCCACTTGAGCTCAAGCGCGTCACCTGGAGCGGAATCATCAGGCCCTGCATCTGGTGTAATAGTAATCTGTGAGCCACAGGGACTCAGCAATCTCGCACCCTCGCGATCAAGACTATTTAAGCTTATAGGTAAGGCAAGGTAAATATGTGGAGCTGCAGCAAGCGACTAGCAATATGGTGGCTATCCTGTTCGCAAAAGAGAGCGAGAAGAGGAGGCAAAGCGCGAGCGAGAAACTAGAGAGCAACCTGCGCAAACATTACTCCAACACCGTGTCCACTTCCCGGACTCCGCCGAGAAGAGGCCATCACGGTAACTCACACAGTTGATTCATTTTAATTAAGTTAAGGTTCAAGTTATCTACAACCGGACATTAACAAATTCCCATCTGCCCATAACCGCGGGCACGGCTTTCGAAAGTTCAAATCCCTTCAGGGGAGTCCCAACTTAGCCCATGACAAGCTCTCACGGTCAACGAAGGAATAGACCTCCTCCCGAGACGTTCCGATCAGACTCGGTACCTCGGTTCTTCAAGACACTTCGACAGGTTAAAACAAGACCAGCAACACCGCCCGAATGTGCCGACAAATCCCGATAGGAGCTGCACATATCTCTTTCTCAGGGCACACTCAGATTGTCTTAGGTACGGGTAGGCCAGCCCAGAGTTGCCCCTGGTGGCCACCGGCAGCTGACAGGTGGACCAACACTCAGAGGAGCACTGGCCCGAGGGGGTTAAATAAGATGACCCTTGAGTCTGCAGAACCCAAGGGAAAGAAAGGCTAGGTGGCAAATGGTAAAACCAAGTTGGGCATTGCTGGAGGAGTTTTATCAAGGCGAACTGTCAAGGGGTTCCCATTATAACCCAACCGCGTAAGGAACGCAAACTCCGGGAACATAACACCGATATGACGGAAACTAGGGCGGCAAGAGTGGAACAAAACACTAGGCGAGAGGCCGAGCCTTCCACCCTTTACCAAGTATATAGGTGCATTAAGATAACATGGCAATATAATGATATCCCAACAAGTAAATAATGTTCCAACAAGGAACGGTCTCCAATCTTCACCTGCAACTAGCAACGCTATAAGAGGGGCTGAGCAAGGCGGTAACATAGCCAATCAACGGTTTGCTAGGACATGGTGGGTTAGAGGTTTGACATGGCAATTTGGGAGGCTTGAAAGCAAGTGGTAGGCATCGTAGCATTGGCATAGCAAAAGAGCGAGCAATCTAGCATAGCAAAGATAGTAGTGATTTCGAGGGTATGATCATCTTGCCTGAAATCCCGCAAGGAAGAAGAACGAGTCCATGAAGAAGACAAACGGACGTAGTCGAACGGTCCTCACAAACACGACGTTATCGGAACCAACCCGAAGAAGCAACACCGGAAAGAAGCAAACAACATAGTAAACAACCACCACATAACATGGCATGATGCACAATCAAGTATGATGCATGTCCGGTTTAAAGAGGCATGGCATGGCCATATACACAAACAATCCTACAAATTAAGTGGAGCTCATTATGCAACGGAGTTGCATATTGAAGAAAAACACCACATGACTTATTTAGTTCTCTCTCGTTTATGTACCCAACAATATTAAATGTTGTTAGCATGGCAAGAGATGAAGCATAAAGAAACTACACATCTAGTCAAGGTTAAATGAGGCCGGAAGCAACGAACAACAAATCCGGAAACTCCTCATGTGCATATATTAGGTTAGGTCCTGTTCTGCCCTAAACCATATTTTAGAGTTGTTTAACATGCAAAACAATGTCACCATGATAAACTAGGCAAAATTCTACCCCATTTACATATAAAGTTTATTAAATTCCGAGTTACGGTTAAATAGTTATGAATTAAAGCATTTTAACATGACATAGGAGCAAATTTACTCAAACAACATTTTAAACATTTCAAACATAGATGAAAGTTGGATATTATTTAATCTAGACAAAATTCTAAGCATTTCTATATAAGTTTTTACATGTGATGCTTAGTTTGTGAGATATTAAATGATGAACATGAGGGTCTTTTCTGTAAAACTGGCACTCTCTGGAAAAAGCTAAAATCACAGATCTGAAAAAAAATGGGCCGAAACTAGTGCAAGTCTGGGCCAACTGGAAAAAAAGGGACGCTGCTGGTGGGGCGTCTCACCATGGGCCAAGGCCCAGTTCAGACGAGACGGCAGGCTTTAGCTGGGCCTGGGAGAGGCCGCTGGGTCAACGATTGAAGGGGAGGCGGCCCAGGTACGTGCGATCGACGCAGAGGCCATGGTCGCGGGCACTCCGGCGAACTTGCCGGCAAGGAGGCGCGGAGAAGAACGTGGAGTGGCGGATCCGTGCAGGGATGGATGGATCCGGTGCAGAGGGGTGCGGATCCAGCCGGAGGAGGGGCGACGGCGACTTGGGGTGGCAGCGGCGAACTTCGGCGGTCCCCTGACGAACTGCAGAATGGGAGGTAGAGAGAGATGAGCTCGGGAGAGCGAGAGGAAGGAAAAAGGAGAGGGGAAGGAGACGGCGATGGGGCACTGGCCTGGGGTTCGCCGGCGAGGGCACTCCGGTGGCCGGCGATGCTAGGCCGGCGCGCTGGATCTGATGCGCTGAAGGAGTCCGGCGGGGAGGCGTTGGAGTGGAGGCGGGAGCCTCGGGGTGGGCGCGGCTTCGGGCCCGGTTCGACCCTGAGCCTGGGTCGACCTGGGCCTAGGCGGGCCGCGGCGCGGGGTGTGGGGCTGGCGATGTGGCACGTCGCGGTTGGAGGAAGCGGCGGCTCAGGTGGCGGCGCTGCGGCTCTGCGCGCCAAGTGGCGGCGGATCTGGTGGCGGCACGGGAAAACGAAGGCGCGGGTGGTGCCTAGAGATAGGTCGGGGAAGATAGGGGCTAGGGTTGCCCGATTTGGACGGCTAGGGCGTCCATTTATAGACAGGAGTGTTAGGAGAGGGGGATTAAAGCCGTTTTCGGACCGTTTGATCACCATCAGATGGTCCGGAGCGGAGAAGGGGTAGGTGGGCTGCCGGTGGGGATAGTGGGCTGTGTAGAGAGGAGGTGGTTTGCGAGGAAAGAGGAGGAATGCAGCCCAATGGCTGTTTCCGGACACCGAAAACGTCCGACAATAGACTGGCTATAACTTCGCTATAGTCAACCGTTGGGGCGTCAAACGAACTCCGAATGCGATGAAACTTGGCAGGCGACCTACTCACAACAAAACAACACCGCATGCCAACTTTCAACCCATTCCGAGAACATTTTCCGGCCACTTATAAAATAATATTTCGGACGTGCCACGGGCGCGTGCAAGTGTGTCTAGGCTTAGAACGGACAACGAAAGGAACGGGGAGACCCGGACGGATGCAAGTTTTGAAAACATGATGATGCAATGCACATGATGACATGACAAGATGCGACACGCAAGCAAATGACAAAGCAACAACAACGAAAAATGAGACGCCTGGCGCACATCGGTCTCGGGGCGTCACATGCCTTCTATCACAGATCCGAAGGCAAGACATTCGTTGCTAAGAATGGATCTTTCTAGAGAAGGAGTTTCTCTCGAAAGAAGTGAGTGGAGGAAAGTAGAACTTGATGAGGTAACTGTACCTGCTCCCTTATTGGAAAGTAGTTACATCACAGAAACCGGTTTCTGTGACACCTACACCAATTAGTGAGGAAGCTTAATGATGATGATCATGAAACTTCAGATCAAGTTACTACTGAACCTCGTAGATCAACCAGAGTAAGATCCGCACCAGAGTGGTACGGTAATCCTGTTCTGGAAGTCATGCTACTAGATCATGATGAACCTACGAACTATGAAGAAGCGATGGTGAGCCCAGATTCCGCAAAATGGCTTGAAGCCATGAAATCTGAGATGGGATCCATGTATGAGAACAAAGTATGGACTTTGGTTGACTTGCCCGATGATCGGCAAGCAATTGAGAATAAATGGATCTTCAAGAAGAAGACTGACGCTGACGGTAATGTTACTGTCTACAAAGCTCGACTTGTCGCAAAAGGTTTTCGACAAGTTCAAGGGATTGACTACGATGAGACCTTCTCACCCGTAGCGATGCTTAAGTCTGTCCGAATCATGTTAGCAATTGCCGCATTTTATGATTATGAAATTTGGCAGATGGATGTAAAAACTGCATTCCTGAATGGATTTCTGGAAGAAGAGTTGTATATGATGCAACCGGAAGGTTTTGTCGATCCAAAGGGAGCTAACAAAGTGTGCAAGCTCCAGCGATCCATTTATGGACTGGTGCAAGCCTCTCGGAGTTGGAATAAACGCTTTGATAGTGTGATCAAAGCATTTGGTTTTATAAGACGAGCGGAGAAGCCTGTATTTACAAGAAAGTGAGTGGGAGCTCTGTAGCATTTTCTGATATTATATGTGGATGACATATTACTAATTGGAAATGATATAGAATTTCTGGATAGCATAAAGGGATACTTGAATAAGAGTTTTTCAATGAAAGACCTCGGTGAAGCTGCTTACATATTAGGCATTAAGATCTATAGAGATAGATCAAGACGCTTAATTGGACTTTCACAAAGCACATACCTTGACAAAGTTTTGAAGAAGTTCAAAATGGATCAAGCAAAGAAAGGGTTCTTGCCTGTGTTACAAGGTGTGAAGTTGAGTAAGACTAATGCCCGACCACTGCAGAAGATAGAGAAAAATGAAAGATGTTCCCTATGCTTCAGCCATAGGCTCTATCATGTATGCAATGCTGTGTACCAGACCTGATGTGTGCCTTGCTATAAGTTTAGCAGGGAGGTACCAAAGTAATCTAGGAGTGGATCACTGGACAGCGGTCAAGAACATCCTGAAATACCTGAAAAGGACTAAGGATATGTTTCTCGTTTATGGAGGTGACAAAGAGCTCATCGTAAATGGTTACGTTGGTGCAAGCTTTGACACTGATCCGGACGATTCTAAATCGCAAACCGGATACGTGTTTATTAAACGGTGGAGCTGTCAGTTGGTGCAGTTCTAAACAAAGCGTCGTGGCGGGATCTACATGTGAAGCGGAGTACATAGCTGCTTCGGAAGCAGCAAATGAAGGAGTCTGGATGAAGGAGTTCATATCCGATCTAGGTGTCATACCTAGTGCATCGGGTCCAATGAAAATCTTTTGTGACAATACTGGTGCAATTGCCTTGGCAAAGGAATCCAGATTTCACAAGAGAACCAAGCACATCAAGAGACGCTTCAATTCCATCCGGGATCTAGTCCAGGTGGGAGACATAGATATTTGCAAGATACATACGGATCTGAATGTTGCAGACCCGTTGACTAAGCCTCTTCCACGAGCAAAACATGATCAGCACCAAGGCTCCATGGGTGTTAGAATCATTACTCGTGTAATCTAGATTATTGACTCTAGTGCAAGTGGGAGACTGAAGGAAATATGCCCTAGAGGCAATAATAAAGTTATTATTTATTTCCTTATATCATGATAAATGTTTATTATTCATGCTAGAATTGTATTAACCGGAAACATAATACATGTGTGAATACATAGACAAACAGAGTGTCACTATTATGCCTCTACTTGACTAGCTCGTTGATCAAAGATGGTTAAGTTTCCTAACCATAGACATGAGTTGTCATTTGATTAACGGGATCACATCATTAGGAGAATGATGTGATTGACTTGACCCATTCCGTTAGCTTAGCACTTGATCGTTTAGTTTGTTGCTATTGCTTTCTTCATGACTTATACATGTTCCTATGACTATGAGATTATGCAACTCCCGTTTACCGGAGGAACACTTTGTGTGCTACCAAACGTCACAACGTAACTGGGTGATTATAAAGGTGCTCTACAGGTGTCTCCGAAGGTACTTGTTGGGTTGGCGTATTTCGAGATTAGGATTTGTCACTCCGATTGTCGGAGAGGTATCTCTGGGCCCTCTCGGTAATGCACATCACTTAAGCCTTGCAAGCATTGCAACTAATGAGTTAGTGGAGATGATGTATTACGGAACGAGTAAAGAGACTTGCCGGTAACGGATTGAACTAGGTATTGAGATACCGACGATCGAATCTCGGGCAAGTAACATACCGATGACAAAGGGAACAACGTATGTTGTTATGCGGTCTGACCGATAAAGATCTTCGTAGAATATGTGGGAGCCAATATGAGCATCCAGGTTCCGCTATTGGTTATTGACCGGAGACGTGTCTCGGTCATGTCTACATTGTTCTCGAACCCGTAGGGTCCGCACGCTTAAGGTTTCGATGACAGTTATATTATGAGTTTATGAGTTTTGATGTACCGAAGTTCAGTTCAGAGTCCCAGATATGATCACGGACATAACGAGGAGTCTCGAAATGGTCGAGACATAAAGATTGATATATTGGACGGCTATATTCGGACACCGGAAGTGTTCCGAGGAAGTTTCGGATAAAACGGGAGCACCGGGGGGGGGGTTACCGGAACCCCCCAGGGGGTTAATGGGCCTCATGGGCCTAAAGTGGAGAAGAGGAGGGGCTGCCAGGGCAGGCCGCGCGCCCCCTCTCCCCTAGTCCGAATTGGACAAGGATGGAGGGGAGGCGCCCCCCTCTCCTCTCTCCCTTCCCCCTCTCCTACTTGGACAAGGAAAGGGAGGGGAGTCCTACTCCCGGTAGGAGTAGGACTCCTCCTGCGCGCCTCCTTCTAGGGCCGGCCGCACCCCCCCTTGGATCCTTTATATACGGAGGCAAGGGGCACCCCAGAGACACAAGTTGATCCACGTGATCTTATTCTTAGTCGTGTGCGGTGCCCCCTTCCACCATAATCCTCGATAATATTGTAGCGGTGCTTAGGCGAAGCCCTGCGACGGTAGAACATATCAAGATCATCACCACGCCGTCGTGCTGATGGAACTCTTCCCCGACACTTTGCTGGATCGGAGTCTGGGGATCGTCATCGAGCTGAACGTGTGCTAAAACTCGGAGGTGCCGTAGTTTCGGTGCTTGATCGGTCGGGCCATGAAGACGTACGACTACATCAACCGCGTTGTGCTAACGCTTCCACTGTCGGTCTACAAGGGTACGTAGATCACACTCTCCCCTCTTGTTGCTATGCATCACCATGATCTTGCGTGTGCGTAGGATTTTTTTTTGAAATTACTACGTTCCCCAACAACTAGAACATAATATTCTTCAAGCACTGAGCCTCTATCGAACGAGCGCCTTCAAGGACTTCTTCAAAGTAGTGCTCGGCAGCTACTCGGCCCACGGCCGAACCCTGTGTTGCAATAGTGGTGGCCTCCATCTCTGCCCAGTATGTCTTGACACGGGCAAGTGCCATTCGTGCACCCTCTATGCACGCCGACCTCTTCATAGCATCGATGTGCGGCACAACACCAAGGAATTGTTGCACTAAACTAAAGTAACTATTCGGCCTTGGCCCTTCAGGCCACAAATGATCCACAACAGACCTCATGGCAAGTCCAGACAACCTATGGAGCTCGGATCACTCGGCCATTCGCTCATTCAACAACAGCGGACGCACTAGAGCATGGAACTGTGACCAGAACAGCTTTTCCACTTCATGATCTTTTTGATCCTTGAAGTACTCGGCCGCATCAGCAACACTTGCTGCCAAATCCACGTATGCATCTGCAGAACTCCATAGTTGATCAAGAGGGGCATACTTCGGATCTCCGAACTTAGTCCGCAACAAAAAGGGCTTCCCAGCCGCGATATCTCTAGCTTGACACAGCTCCTCCTTCGTCGCTCTGATTTTGGAGCGGGCTTCCTTGGCTGCTACCATGGCCTTGTCCAGGTCCGTCGCCTTCGCTCGGTTTTGTTTTTCAAGAAGCTGGTAACGGTCAGCGGCATCTTTCAACTCGACGGCCATCTTGGCCACTCTTTCCTTGCGTTGGCAATGCGCGGCCTGTTCGGCCCTCAGCTCTTCGACCGCCTTTAGAGCGGCCACATCGCTATTTCTGGCTTGTTCCTTGGCTCGGGCAAGTTCCGCCCGAAGGGTCTCCACGGTGGCAGCTCCATCTGCAGTCACAACATATTAAAGATACTGGCATCATGCTCCTCTTACTATGTGTTGATCATCGGAGAAATCACATACCCCGTGCCTCGTCAAGCCGCTTGTTGACAAGCACGCTGTCGGCATCTGCCACATCAAGTTGCCGCTTTAGCTCGACAAACTCATCAGTCCGGCTAGCCACCGAACCTTCAGCCACCTGCAAATGAAGGCGGTTTGATTATTACCTGGGACTATGATCCTCTGTTTGCCGCCGTTCTAGATGGCAACCAGAGTCTTTGGGGCTACTATCTACATAGGGAACACCTAACATGTGCGATACTGTCAAAAATATACACTATTTCACATACCTCAAAGCCTTTCAGCAGACTCATAAAAGCTTCATGCAACTCGCTTTCGGCGGATGAAATCCTTTCCATCACCGTACCCATTAGCGTACGATGCACTTCTGAGATGGCCTCTTGCTCCAGAAGATCCTTCAGTGCGTCCGACCGCACACTGTACGGTTCCAGACTCTTTCTGTTGCTCTCTTTAGGAGCCAAATACTGGGGACTTCGGGTGGCTAAAGGATTACCCTCTGGGCTTGGCGGATCAGGAGAAACCCTCCACGACGACACTTCAGGGCCGCCCGCCTCATGAGGCGAGGTGGCAGGGGGAGTGAGGGAGCCTGGATTAGGGGGTCTCCGGACAGCCGGACTATCTCCATTGGCCGAACTGTTAGACTATGAAGATATGAGATTGAAGACTTCGTCTCATGTCCGGATGGGACTCTACTTGGCGTGGAAGGCAAGCTAGGCAATACGGATATGGATATCTCCTCCTTTGTAACCGACCTTGTGTAACCCTAGACCCTTCCGGTGTCTATATAAACCGAAGGGTTTTAGTCTGTAGGACAACAACCATAACATACAATCATACCATAGGCTAGCTTCTAGGGTTTAGCCTCTCTGATCTCGTGGTAGATCTACTCTTGTACTACCCATATCATCAATATTAATCAAGCAGGACGTAGGGTTTTACCTCCATCAAGAGGGCCCGAACCTGGGTAAAACATTGTGTCCCCTGCCTCCTATTACCATCCAGCCTAGATGCACAGTTCGGGACCCCCTACCCGAGATCCGCCGGTTTTGACATCGACATTGGTGCTTTCATTGAGAGTTCCTCTGTGTCGTCACCTTTAGGCCCAATGGCTCCTCCGATCATTAACAACGATGCGGTCCAGGGTGAGAGCTTTCTCCCCGGATAGATCTTCGTGTTCGGCGGCTTTGCACTGCATGCCAATTCGCTTGGCCATCTGGAGCAGATTGAAAGCTACGCCCCTAGCCATCAGGTCAGATTTGGAAGTTTGAACTATACGGCCGACATCCGCGGAGACTTGATCTTTGACGGATTCGAGCCACAGCCGGGCGCGCCGCACTGTTACGATGAGTATGACCTAGCTCTGCCGCCGAATAGTACCCCAGAGGCCGCGCCCACATCAGCTCCGATCCTTAGCTCGGAGCCAACTGCGCCACTCGAGGACGGGTGGGTAGACACCGCCTCAGGGGCTACAGTCTCAACGGCGATCGAGCCGAGCACCAGCCTAATCCTCTGCGAAGCCCGCGACTCCAAGGTGCCGGACTCTTTTCCGGACTCCAAACCGTCCGTGCCCCTGCCAATCGAATCCGATTGGGCGTCGATCATGGAACTCACCACCGCAGATACTTTCAGCATTTGCCCTTCGGCGACATTCTGAATTCACTAAGGTCTCTCTCTTTGTCAGGAGAGCCCTGGCCGGACTATGGCCAACAGGATTGGGACGCGGATGGCGAAGAAATTCGACGCCCACACCACCCACTTCGTAGCCACTGCCGATGATTTAACCGACATGCTCGACTTCGACTGCGAAGACATCGACGGTATGGACGACGATGTAGGAGACGAACATGAACCAGCGCCTATAGGGCACTGGAAAGCCACCTCGTCATATGACATATACATGGTGGATACACCCAAAGAAGGCAATGGCGACGAGATAGCAGAGGATGACTCCTCCAAGAAGCCAGCCAAGCGCCGACGTCAGCGGCGCCGCTCTAAGTCCCGCCAAAGCAAGAGTGGTGATACCGGCATAGGAGATAATAGCACTCCGGATAGTGCCGAAGACAACAACAATCCCCTCCAGCAAGATTTAGAGCAGGAGGATGGAGGAGCCAGCTCTCCTGAGAGAGCGGCAGACGGAGAGGAGGAGGATGACAATTACATGCCCCCCTCCGAAGACGAGGCAAGCCTCAGCGACGATGAATTCGCCATACCAGAGGATCCCGTCGAACAAGAGCGCTTCAAGCGCCGGCTTATGGCCACGGCAAATAGCCTGAAGAAAAAGCAGCAGTAGCTTCAAGCTGATCAAGATTTGCTAGCTGACAGATGGACTGAAGTCCTCGCGGCCGAGGAATATAAACTCGAGCGCCCATCCAAGAATTACCCAAAGTGTAGGTTACTACCCCGACTGGAGGAAGAAGCGTACGATACGGCTGATCGGCCACCTCGTGGCCACGATAGAGAGGCATTCCAGCCAAAAACTCAGCCTCCACCCTGACGCCATTCAAATAAAAGGCATGGGGAGATACGCCAGACCTACGAGACATATTGGAGGACAAAGCAAAGCATGCAAGATCGATCTACGGATCACGAGGGCGCACCACTCTGCGAGACGATAAACGTCACACCGGATACAGTAAAAGCAAATCTGGCCGGGCCGAACACAGCGGGCAAGACCCATTCGAGCTACGTCGCGATATAGCCCAATACAGAGGCGCCGCACACCCCTTATGCTTCACAGACGAAGTAATGGATCATCAATTCGCAGAAGGTTTCAAACCTGTAAATATTGAATCATATGACGGCACAACAGATCCCGCAGTATGGATCGAGGATTTCCTCCTCTACATCCACATGGCCCGCGGTGATGACTTACACGCCATCAAATACCTCCCACTAAAGCTCAAAGGACCAGCGCGGCATTGGCTTAATAGCTTGCCAGCGGACTCCATTAGCTATTGGGAAGATCTGGAAGCCGCATTCCTTGACAACTTTCAGGGCACTTATGTGCGACCACCAGACGCCGAAGACTTGAGCCACATAATTCAGCAGCCAGAAGAGTCGGCCAGGCAATTCTGGACTCGATTCCTTACAAAGAAAAATCAAATCGTCGACTGTCCGTATGCAGAGGCCTTAGCAGCTTTCAAACACAACATCCGAGACGAGTGGCTAGCCCGACACCTTGGTCAGGAAAAATCGAAATCTATGGCAGCTCTCACGACGCTCATGACCCGCTTTTGTGCGGGAAAAGATAGCTGGCTGGCTCGCAGTAATAACATATCAAAGAACCATGGTACCTCGGATACCAAGGACGACAATAGCAAGTCACATCGCAACAAACATAAGCGCCGCATTAACAGCGAAAATACCGAGGATACGACAGTCAATGCCGGATTCAAAGGCTCTAAACCCGGTCAGCGGAAAAAGCCATTCAAACAAAGTATGCCGGGTCCGTCCAGCTTGGACCGTATACTCGATCGCTCATGTCAAATACACGGCACCCCAGATAAGCCAGCCAATCACACCAACAGGGATTGTTGGGTGTTCAAGCAGGCCGGCAAGTTAATTGCCGAAAACAAGGACAAGGGGCCGCATAGCGATGACGAGGAGGAGCCCCGACAGCCGCACACCGGAGGACAGAAGAGGTTTCCCCCGCAAGTGCGGACGGTGAACATGCTATACGCAACCCACATCCCCAAGAGGGAGCGGAAGCATGCGCTCAGGGACGTATATGCGTTGGAGCCAGTCGCCCCAAAGTTCAACCCTTGGTCCTGCTGCCCGATCACCTTTGATCGCAGGGACCACCCCACTAGTATCCGTCATGGCGAATTTGCCGCACTAGTCCTAGACCCAATCATTCACGGATTTCACCTCACTCGAGTCCTTATGGATGGCGGCAGCAGCCTGAACCTGCTTTATCAGGACACAGTGCGCAAAATGGGTATAGACCCCTCAAGGATCAAACCCACAAAAATGACCTTTAAAGGCGTCATTCCAGGTGTGGAGGCCCATTGCACAGGCTCAATTACACTGGAAGTGGTCTTCGGATCCCCGGATAACTTCCGAAGTGAAGAGTTAATCTTCGATATAGTCCCGTTCCGCAGTGGTTATCACGCCCTGCTCGGGCGAACCGCATTTGCTAGATTCAATGCGGTACCGCATTATGCATACCTCAAGCTCAAGATGCCAGGACCTCGCGGAGTTATTACAGTCAATGGAAACACAGAGCGCTCTCTTCGAACAGAGGAGCACATCGCGGCCCTCGCAGCAGAAGCGCAAAGCAGCCTCTCAAAGCAATCAACCAGTTCGGCGCTTCAAAGCCCGGACACCTTCAAGCGCGCTCGGAGCAATCGGCAAATAGACCGCCTGGCGCGATTTGAGCTCGCGTAGCAATACGGCGGCCACCCCAATCCCAGCCCAACGGCAAAACTCGTGCCGCGGGTACATAATTACGCATTAAAAATACCATGGGCACAGGGGGGCACAACTGCGGCATGCCCCAAGACGCGGCTTAAACCGCACTAGGGGCTCCCCGTTTGGTTATTTTTCTCCTTTTTTTCAGGACCTTAATCTCTGGAAACACTGTCCGGCAGCACTATTACCGAACACATGATGCAACAACCAAGCAGGCAGACAACTACGTCATACCATGTAATTCCCAGGTGGATTACAGTAACGAGCGAAATATTCAATTTAATATCATTCCTCAGCTTGCCCTTGGAAGGGACATAGTCCTACTCTTTTCTTATCGCACTATCTGTATCACTCTGCTTTAACGCAATTTTTTGAATAAACAATGCATGACATTACGACTAGTATTGCATTCTTGTCATATATATATATATATATATCTATGTGTTCATTAATGACGCCTTGCAACCGTACCCTTTGGTACGGCCAATACACCAGGGGCTTGCGTACCCCACAATATGGTGTGAAAAGTCCGAACACTTTCACAAGTACGGCACCCCGAACTTATAGCATTACATGCATCAGCTCCGAATCATGTCTTTGGTCAAATGTTGGGTTTGCCCGGCTCCTATGTTTTGGTACCTTATGTTCCGCTCTATCGGCTAAGGTAGCGCTAGGAGAACTACTGCGATTGTGCTCTGGTTCTGCTGGGTTCAGCACCTCAGTAGAGAAAGCTAAAACTGACTGTCATGATAAGGCGAGAGACTGGTCGCTGTTCGGCGAGGTTTTCGAGTCCCTAAAGACTTATGCTGCTTAGAGCGAGGGGCCGGCCCTGTCCGGCTTAAAGGCGTGTATCGCGCCCCAATTCGGCCTTCCGAATACCAGGGGCTTCACCGAAATTTAAAATTATAGAATTCTATGGCTAAGTGAGAGTGATAAAGCATTATTAGTCCGGTTGCCTTGTTCGCTGTGCTGAGCACCTCCCTCGAAGGACCCAAACATGGGAACAAGAGTGCTCAGGTTTATCCCGAACACCCCAGCACTCGTGGCATGGGGGCAGAAGCCGAGGACTAGCCATCTCTCAGATTGGATAAACAGCCAAACAGAAGGTAATATTTTAAATTCAAACAAGCGTTGCATAGCGCATATGAAACAAGTTTTCATAAATACACGATAAAATGAGCAAGTCTCATTCAAATATTACATCTTTTGAACACTCGTCCGCTATGAGACGGGCACCCGGCAGAACACCCTCGTAGTACATCTCGGGGTGGCGGTGCTCCTTGCCCTCCGAAGGCCCCTCCTTGATCAGCATCACGGCGTCTAGCTTGACCCACTGCAATTTCACACGGGCGAAAGCCCGACGTGCACCTTCAATGCAGACAGATCGCTTGACGACCTCCAGCCGCGGGCCGGCATCCACGAGCCGCCTCACCAGGCCGAAGAAGCTGTTCAGAAGGGCGTCGCCAGGCCACAAGCCGGACTATAAAGCTCTTCATGGCCTGATCGGCCGCCTTATGTAGCTCGACCATCTGCTTCAGCTGGTCGCTCATTGGCACCGGGTGTTCGGCCTCAGCATACTGAGACCAGAACAGCTTCTCCGTTGAGCTTCCATCCTCGGCCTGGTAAAATTGTGCGGCATCGGACACGCTGCGGGGCAAATCTGCGAATGCTCCTGGAGAGCTCCGGATTCGGGTAAGTAATCGGTAATTTACTTTTACATGCTTGCTTTGCATATAGAAAGCCTTACCCGCCGCTATCTTCTTCATTGCGTCGATCTCCTGGAGGGCCTTTTGGGCTTCGGCCTTGGCACTTTTTGCGCTCTCGAGGGCGGCAAGCTCAGACTCCCGCGTCTTTGAGTCAAGCTCCAACGCCTCGTGCTTCGCCACGAGAGCCTGGAGCTCTTGCTGCACCTCGCCCACCCGAGCCTCGTGCTTCTCTCGCTCGGTGCGCTCCTTGGCCGCTTTATCTTCGGCCTTGGTTAGCGCTTGCTTCAGGGTCGCCACCTCGGTCGTGGCCCCTGGCAAATATACGATGATCCTGTCATTTTGCAATCGCGTCTTTTTTATATATACATATCTATAGACAGGGTATTACTTACCCTTGTTCTCCTCGAGCTGCCTCTTGGCAAGGCCGAGCTCTTTCTTGGACCCCTCGAGGTCCTGCTTCAGTACGGGACCTCCGCAGTAGTGGGCGGCAGCGCGCCAGCAGCGAAGCCTGCATACGCATATTGACATACTTATATTAGACTCCTGCGATATTATTTGATCCTCTGTTCGGCTTTTCTTTGTGAACACCGAACAAAGCATCAGGGGCTACTGTCTATGCGGTAATATTTTTCCTATATTTTAAACACTTACCTCAAAGCCTGTTAGAAGGCTGGCACAGGCTTCAGTCAATCCGCTCTTGGCGGACTGAACCTTCTGGACCACCGCACTCATAATAGTACGGTGCTCCTCGTCGATGGAAGCGCTGCGAAGCGCTTCCAGCAGATTGTCGGCCTCTGGATGGACAGAGGTCACCGGCACAGGCGTCTTGCCCCTCTTAGAAGGAGGCCGCCTGCCCGAGCCTGGAACCGCTGGAGGTCGGCGCGGTGTTTGGCTGAGGGCCGAACTCGGAGCTCTCAGGGGCCCCGTCCCCTCGGCTCCCGGAGTCCGGAAGGTCGCCTTGAGGCGCCTCCGGGACTGTCTCCCCTCGATCCGGTGCCTCTTGAGACAACACCTCGCGTCAGTCGGCAGGATGAGGGGAGGTGGCGGTCGGGACTGGATCGCTATCCATGTCCGACGAGCCCAGGGAGCCGTCCGATGATACCTCGATATTGGCTCGTGGCGGCCTGCATAATTATGTTCGGCGTTAGGGAAAGCAGTGCGACAAAGGAATGCTATGAGTTACTCTGGTATCCGAATACTTACGATCTCCCCGGGGGCTTGGCCCTGGGCAACCACTCGTCTTCGCCTTCGTCGGCGGCGGTGGAGCTGTCCGGAAGGAGAGTCCTTCCCTTCTTGGACCCTTCGGTCCCCAGTTGGGGCGGCCTTCCTTTTCTTGTCTCCCCCGGGGGGAGCACTTCTTCTTCTTCCTCGTCTTCGGGGGAAGGATGTGCGCAGAGTCATCGGACGGTGAGTCGACGACCTGGCGTCGGGAACTCTTTCGGGTTCCCTTGGCCTTCTTGGTCTTCTCGGCACCGTATAAGGAGCCGGAGTCAGCATCTCCAGAAGAGCGTCTGCTGGGCCTTCGGGCAAAGGAGCCGGACAGTCGATCTGTCCGGCCGTCTCCTGCCAGTCCTGTCAAAGGTACGTGAGTTTAGATCGCATGGAGTCAATCTATAAAAACTGATTATCCTGTGAAAGGTAAAGCAGCTTACCGCACTGGCTTGGCGCTTCGCGCTGAATCCGCGATCCTCAGTAATGGGAGGGGGGACCTCGGCGCTTTTGAACAGCACCCTCCAGGCATCTTCGTGAGTTGTGTCGAAGAGCCTGTTCAGAGTTCGGTGCTGCGCCGGGTCGAACTCCGCGTTGTTGGCACGGGAGGATCCGGCGGTGGAGCATGACCTGGACCTACATTGACAGTTTGAGCTTCTTGTTCACCATGTTTTGAATACATGTTTGGAGTCCGGTCAGCTCTCCCGAACTACCCCAGGACAGGCCCTTCTCTTTCCAGGAGGTGAGCTGTGGGGATGCCAGATCGGAACTCGGGGGCCGCTGCCCATGCGGTCGCGCGGCTCGGTGATGTAGAACCACCCCGATTGCCACCCCTTTATGGTTTCCACAAAGGAGCCCTCGAGCCATGTTACGTTGGGTATCTTGCCCACACTACTAGGAAAAGGGCTATAGATGGAATGGACACTAATGGCACACCTGTCATGTGGTGCGCCACTACTATATAGCAGTGGCGCACCATGTGCTAGTGCGCCATTAGTGTGGAAGACACTAATGGCGCACCTGGCACATGGTGCGCCACTAGTAACAATTTTTTTTATTTTTCCGAACATACTAATGACGCATCACTGCATGGTGTGCCATTACTAGTGAAACTAGTAATGGCGCACCGGCCACACAGTGCGCCACTACTATTGTTTTTTTTTATTTTTTTTGCAAAACTACTAATGGCGCACCGTAGCATAGTGCGCCATTACTAGTTTAAACTAGTAATGACGCACTGTGCCACGGTGCGCCATTAGTATAAAAATTATTATTTTTTACTTTTTTGCAAACTTCTAATGGCGCATCAGCAGCAGGTGCGCATTAGTATGTTGGGTTACTAATGGCGCATGGCTGTGTGTGCGCCATTAGTAACCTGGACCAGCTAGATATTTTGGACAGCCACACCTACACACTCACTTTCCCCACTTCATTCCCTCCACCTCCTTCTCCAAGCTTGTCGGCTGCCTCCTCTTCCTCACCTCATTTGCACCATAGATTCATCAAAATTAAGTGGGGAAATTACCTTTTTTTGATAGGTAAGTAAGGGGAAAGGTATCTTCATGTTGTAGATCTACTTTTTTTCTCCCTAGCTCGCTCCAACAACGTGCACATGCACTTTTTGTGGTCTAGCTAGATATATGTATGTTTGTGGTGTTGCATATATGTTTGTGTTTGCAGGTACCAGTATATGAAATGCGATAGTTGCCAATATTTTGCCGGAATGTTGATTCATTTCCGTTTCGGCGAGAATTTTGGCACTATGCATTCTTTTTGGTCCTATTTTTAGGGAAAGTCATGCCAAATTTTTTCTTGGTTCTAAAATATCGTTTTGCTCTACCCCGCAGGCGACCATGGTCCGCATGATGACCGAAGGCATCGTGAATAGGTTTTTGAGCTCCGCGAAGGCCGAGATGCTTCAAAAGACGAGACGGAGATAAGATGTCCGTGTCGAAGATGCAAGCTGAAGAGCCTTATTGCGGACCCGGATTCCGGGCAGGTGCGGGACCACCTGCTCTTGCGTGGTTTCATGGATGGCTATATGGTGCGGTGATGATGACTATGAAGTCGTCCATGGGGGGAAGAATGCGGACAGGGCGCGCGGGGTTCGGCGGGGGACGAGCTAATGATACGTTGAGTAGGTGCTGTGTACATGTTTGTAGATGCTGGACTGATGATAGGATGCGATCTTAAAGCGGAGGGGAAAGAGAGAGATGGTTTTCTATCATGTGATCTTCTCTGATGCTATGTGCATCAGTGTGATATGTAGGATTTCGTCTTCGCGGCGAGCGGGTGGTTGTTTGCCCTTTCATTATTGCGCTATGACGATTATAGTCATCTTCATACTTCACTTGATAGCATCATGAAAGCGATGAGAGGTTGTGACTGGGAATTCGGTCATAATAAGGCTTCTTCGTTGCATCTTGACCAGGATTATCTCGTATCGTTCTTTTGAGCTTCGGATTTGCGGCGGTCAAACTATCAGATGCTTGGTATGTGCGGAATGGTCTGCGGGAGGTAGAGCAAAACGATATTTTAGAACAAGAAAATTTGGCATGACTTTCCCTAAAAATAGGACCAAAAAGAATGCATAGTGCCAAAATTCTCGCCGAAACGGAAATGAATCAACATTCCGGCAAAATATTGGCAACTATCGCATTTCAAATACCGGTACCTGCAAACACAAACATATATGCAACACCACAAACATACATAGATCTAGCTAGGCCACAAAAAGTGCATGTGCACGTTGTTGGAGCGAGCTAGGGAGAAAAAAAGTAGATCTACAACATGAAGATAGCTTTCCCCTTACTTACCTATCAAAAAAAGGTAATTTCACCACTTAATTTTGATGAATCTATGGTGCAAATGAGGTGAGGAGGAGGAGGCAGCCGACAAGCTTGGAGAAGGAGGTGGAGGGAATGAAGTGGGGAAAGTGAGTGTGTAGGTGTGGCTGTCCAAAATATCTAGCTGGTCCCAGGTTACTAATGGCGCACCACACAGCCATGCGCCATTAGTAACCCAACATACTAATGGCGCACCTGCTGCTGATGCCATTAGAAGTTTTGCAAATATATATATATATATATATATATATATATATATTCTAATGGCGCACCGTGGTATAGTGCGCCATTACTAGTTAACTAGTAATGGCGCACTATGCTACGGTGCGCCATTAGTAGTTTTGCAAAGAATAAAAAGTAGTGGCGCACTGTCTGGCCGGTGCGCCATTACTAGTTATCACTAGTAATGGCAGCACCGTGCAGTGATGGCGTTTATGTGTCGGAAAAATAAAAACTTGTTATAGTGGCGCACCATGGTGCCAGGTGCGAATTAGTGTCTTCCCACATAAGGCGATATAGAACATGGTGGACTGGTATTAGTAGTGGCGACACATGAGGTGTGCATTGTGTCAATTCCATCTATGCCTTTCTAGTAGTGTGGGCAAGATCCCAACGTACATGGCTCGAGGGCTCCTTGTATGGAAACCATAAAGGAGGTGGCAATGGTGGTTCTACATCACCGAGTCGCGCGACCCTGTATGGGCAGCGGCCCCCGAGTTCGATCTGGCATCCCCACGCGGTACCTCCTGGAAAGAGAAGGGCCTGTCCTGGGGTAGTTCGGAAGAGCTGACCGGACTCAAACATGTATTAAAACATGGTGAGAAGCTCAAACTTGTCAATGTGGTCCAGGTCATGCTGCACTGCCGGATTCTCCCGTGAACAATGGGAGTTGGGAGCGAATCTGAAGGTTTCGCCTCAGGGATGCTGGAGGTGTGTTAAAAGCGCGAGTCCCTCCATTATGAGGAGCGATTCAGGCGATATAGCGCCAGCAGTGGGCAAGCGTTTTAATCTTTCCAGGATATCAGTTTTATAGATTGATTCCATGGGTATTAAACTCCGTACTTGCAGGATCGCAGAGACGGCTGGACAATGATGTTGGCTTCCTTTGCACGAAGGGACAGCTTTTCTGGGAAGATGCTGACTTGGCCTGATACGGTGCGGAGAAGACAAAGAAGGAAGGGAAGAAAGAGTTCAGAGCCAGGTGTGTCGGACTCACGTCGATGATTGCGGCGACTCTCCGAAGACGGAGAAGAAGAGCGTCCCGTTGGGAGATAAGAAAGGAAGGCGCCAACTGGGGGGGGGAGGTAAGAAGGGAAGTCTTCCGGCAGTTACCGCGATGACGAAGCGAAGCGCGTGTGCCGGGCAAGCCCCGGGTAGATGTAGTATCTCGGAATACAGAGTAATTGTTGCATTCCTTTGTGATTTCTTTTTAAGCCGAAATAATATGCCAGGCCGCACGAGATTAATGATGTATCTATCGGCGGCTTGCTGGGCTCGTTGGACTGGATAGTGATCAATCCGACGACTCCTCATGCTGCCGAGAGCACGAGGTGTTGTCTAAGGAGGCATTGGCCCCCCCTCCGCAGGGAGCCGAGAGGGAGACGTCCGGAGGGCTCTCAAGGGCGACCTTTCTGGAACCAGAGACGAGGGATGGGGGCGAAGAGCCTCGAAGTTTGGCCCTCAGTCTTACCATACAGCAGACCGGGCTTCCCGGATTCTTCTCCGGACGGGTTCCAGGCTCGGCCTTAGCGTGGCCCTACTTTCTAAGAGGGGTAACGACGCTCTGTGCCTGAGTGTACGACTATGTATCCATTCAAGAGGCGCTCGGACACAATCTGTGGGACGCTACCAGCTTGGTAACGCTACGAACGGTCCATCTGAAATCGAGATGGAGGCACCAATATCTTGGGGACTGTTTATGCAGTGCGGTGTGTGGCACAAGAATTGTTATCTGTGCGCTCCAAGAGCGGATTGACTTCGAGGAAGCATTGGTCCAGCTCCTATAAGTTGAGGTGTTGTTAAAAACACTATGGAGGTAATAATATTACGCATTAGTACATGTAGCCCTCGATTTGTATCTTGGATTTTCTTGGCTGTTCACAAACACAGACAAGGCGGCACAGAGGATCAATTATAATATCGCAGGAGATGAATATAAGGTTATGTCAATTTTAATTGCGTATGGCGCAAGCTTGTGTTGCTGGTGTCGTCGAACTTATCGCGCGAGGTCGCCGTACTGAGCAGGACTACGCTCGCAGGTGGTCCGCAAGTAGCTGGTCCTTGCCAAGAGGCCAGCTCGACGGACACAGGAGTAAGTATCACTATTCTAAGATATTGATAGTTATATATAAGTAAACACACGCGACATTGAAAATGAACGGCATCATCTTCGCGTATGAATTTGACGCTAAGGGGCAGATTGTATCCATGTCGGCCGTAGTTCATTGGGACTTAAGAAAGGGCAAGATGCGAACCTAAATCTTATTACGTGAGAAAGGAAGCATAAGATGGCGTGGGGTCCGACAACGGAGGGCAGCTTGAGCGCTTTGATGGGAAGAACGAACGATGTTATCTCGGGCTGGTGCCTGTGTGTCAGACGGAATGTAGTCTCTCAGTCGCTTTGAAGGAATTATGAAGAAAAGTTTCATGATAATAAGAAGTGGTTTGCTGATTGACGGTTTGTTCGTAGAGCCGCAAGTAACGAGGCGTTTGAGTCGTACGGGTGAACTGGCATTAGTACGCTAGGAGTCTGGTCTTTAGTTGGCCGCGGACCTTCGACGATAGATGCTTAAAAGGTGCACAAGCGCCAAAGGCCACTCGGAGATCGATGCACCATGTAAAGAAGATAATTGGGCGAGTTATAGGGGTGTATTGTCTGTATGCAGAAGAAGCATGTATTAGCGGGTAAGGCTTTCTATATGCAAAGCAAGCATGTAAAAGTAAATTACCGATTACTTACCCGAATCGGAGCTCTCCAGGAGCATTCGCAGATTTGCCCCGCAGTGTGTCCGATGCCGCACAATTTTACCAGGCCGAGGATGGAAGCTCAACGGAGAAGCTGTTCTGGTCTCAGTATGCTGAGGCCGAACACCCGGTGCCAATGAGCGACCAGCTGAAGCAGATGGTCGAGCTACATAAGGCGGCCGATCAGGCCATGAAGGAGCTTTATAGTCCGGCTGTGGCCTGGCGACGCCCTTCTGAACAGCTTCTTCGGCCTGGTGAGGCGGCTTGTGGATGCCTGCCCGCGGCTGGAGGTCGTCAAGCGATCTGTCTGCATTGAAGGTGCACGCCGGGCTTTCGCCCGTGTGAAATTGCAGTGGGTCAAGCTAGACGTGAAGCTGATCAAGGAGGGGCCGAGGAGGGCAAGGAGCACCGCCACCCCGAGATGTACTACGAGGGTGTTCTGCCGGGTGCCCGTCTCTATCGCGGACGAGTGTTCAAAAGATGTAATATTTGAGTGAGACTTGCTCGTTTTATCCTGTATTATGAAAACTTGTTTCATATGCGCTATGCAACGCTTGTTTGAATTTAAAATATTACCTTCTGTTTGGCTATTTATCCAATCTGAGAGATGGCTAGTCCTCGGCTTCTGCCCCCATGCCACAAGTGCTGGGGTGTTTGGGATAAACCTGAGCACTCTTGTTCCATATTTGGGTCCTTCGAGGGAGGTGCTCAGCACAACGAACAAGGCAACCGGACTAATAATGCTTTATCACTCTCACTTAGCCATAGAATTCTATAATTTTAAATTTCGGCGAAGCCCCTGGTATTCGGAAGGCCGAATTCGGGGCGCGATACACGCCTTTAAGCCGGACAGGACCGACTCCTCGCTCTAAGCGGCATAAGTCTTTAGGGACTCGAAAACCTCTCGAACAGCGACCAGTCTCTCGCCTTATCATGACAGTCAGTTTTAGCTTTCTCTACTGAGGTGCTTAGCCCAGCAGAACCGGGGCACAATCGCAGTAGTTCTCCCAGTGCTACCTTAGCCGATAGCGGAACGTAAGGTACCAAAACATGGGAGCCGGGCAAACCCAACTATTGACCAAAGACATGATTCGGAGCTGATGCATATAATGCTATAAGTTCGGGGTGCCGCACTTGTGAAAGTGTTCGGACTTTCTCACCATATTGTGGGGTACTTAAGCCCCTGGTGTATTGGCGTGTACCAAAGTGCATCGCGTGCAAGTGCATTAATTGAAACACACTAGAATATAGTATCACTACTATAGTCTGAACCTCGAACAGAATGCAATATCTACTATCGTGGAATGTTATTGCAATTGTTTATTTCACAAAATTTGCTGCTCTAACTACGACAGAGTGATACTATGATAGTGGCGATATGCGTCAGAAAGAATAGTAGAACTACATGTCTTCCTTCCAAGGCGCTATAGCTGCAGGAATTGGATCAAAGTTATAGTCTGACATCTTGGTGTTCGCCGTCGTTCTGTTACAACTCACCTGACATTACATGGTATGAGTAGTTGTTGTCTTGGTTGTGTGCACCTCATGTGTGTCCGCGTAATCTAGTGCTTGCCGGACGATGTTCCGCAGTCACGCAGTCGGGCTGAAAATACAAGGCAGAACAAATAACAAACTGGGAGCCACCTAGTGCGGCTTGACCGATAGCGGTCTATGGGGCCTGGCTAGCAGTTGCAGTGCTCTCCACGCTAGTCGCCCACGAGGTTGAATATTCTTTGAGATGCGATAATTTTCGCGCAGAGTTTTGCGTTGCGGCTGAGGAATCGGTGGCCTGCCGTCATCTGTACGCGAGTCTCAATCGCGTTCGAGGGTCTATGTGCCGATTTGCTCGAGGCGCTGAAGAGTGGTCTGGGCTTTTGAAAAGGCGCGAAACTGGCTTGATTGCTTGAGAGGCTTGCTCTTGCGGCATCTCTGCTGCGAGGTCGGATGTGCGTGGCATCTGTTCGTACAGAGAGCGCTACTTGTGGTTTCTCTTTTGATGTCAATAACTCCGCGCAGGTCTGGCACTTGTGATGACTTTGAGTGTATGTCATAATTGCACGGGCTACACGCATGTGTATATTCATAGCAAATGCGGTTCGCCGAGTCAAAAGGGCGACTCGGATAGGGCCACTGCGGGAAGGGCGGACTATTAGGGTATCGACATTACGAATTAAAACACCTACTTTTTAGGTCTCTTCACCCTTAGGAATGTCTCTATAGTTCTCCACGGGAGTATCCGTGAAACGACCGGCACACTGTCACACTAGCTGTAATTGAGCTGTGCTCCGCTCCGATGCGCCACACGGAAGTTGGGGGCTGCCACAGGCATGGGACATGAGCTTTTGGAGAGCTTGTCCATTTGTCGGTGATGTGGGTTTGATACTTGAGGGCTCTATACCTATGGGGCACTGGGTGATCTGATTTAAGAGCGTTCAGGCGCTGGCCGCATCCATAGGACTCGCAGTTGAGCTGAATCCAGTGAATGACGTTGGGTCTAGCGACTAAGTGCGGCAACATCTTCGCAAATGACGGTTTATCTCTACAGTGGGGAGTGTTTGGGATCCGCTGAGTGTCAGAGTGTGGAGTGACGAGGATGCTGTTCAGTTGGGGTGAAACACCTTTAGGACCAAGTGGTTTAGAGCATCTTGGGGCGATTTGGGTTTCTACGCATTATACTTGTCGGCCATGGACGTGCAGATTGCTTATACCCCGCTCGCGCCCCGCTCGGCTCTTTGGGGATGTGGTGTTGGCGTATAGCATGTTACCGTCCGACTTACATCTGCGGGGGAACCTCGCTCTTCTGTCTCCGGCTGTCGCGGCCCTGTCGGCGGGGACTCTCCTCGTCATCGTCGCTTGCGGCCCTTGTGCCTCATGTTTAGGCCGCAATTTAACTTTTGCGGGCTTCTGAAACTTCCATTCAGAGTGACCCGCTGCCATTGGTGTGGATCGGCTGGCTTATCTGGGGTGCCGGTTGTATTTGAATGAGAGGAATCGAGTTTATCGTGTAGGGGCTGGTACTGGGAACCCGTGCATACTTATGTTGAATGGCTGCTTTTTAATTCATGTTCGTTCTGACTCGGGTTTGAGCAGTTTGAATACCTGGTCTGCGGCGAGGCATGACTGTCGTATCCTAGATATTGTTGCTGCTTTAATTGCGCGCGCGCTTATGTTGTCTTTGCGAATGTGATTGCTATTTCGTCTTGGTTTTTTCGGTTCGGATAGTCTTGATATGTTATTATCGATTGACGAAGCCAGCATTCGCTCACTCTCGCGCAGGGATGGGATGCCTCAATGACAAGTGTTTGGCTCTATATTTTTTCTCCGCACAATACTGCGGGAGTTCCATAAGCGTCGTGAGGATCAGTGGTCTTTGCCATAAGATTTCGGGAGTTTTCTGACAGTGTTCGAGTCCGATGCCATCGGTGATCGGGATGTTGGCTGGGTTGAGACGCTGCTAAGGACCTACATTGGCATAGGACAGTTCGACGATTGTATATTATTTCATGTAGGAATCGAGTGGCCTAGATAGTGCTGTTGCCGATTTCTGGGGTGGGTGCTGAAGGGTTATGGTGGCTCAGTCTTCGGTTGGATGGTCGCGACCAGTAAGTGCGCTGCGTTGTCAAGGAATGCGCGCTTTCAGTATTTCCAATAGCTAATCGAGTTAGTGCAGCTATCTAGTCCATGGCCTACGCGCTGGTCTTTGACTTTTAGTGGGAGGTGATGTTTGATGGGTGTCATACTATCAGCTTCGCCGCGGGCCATTTGGATGTAGACGGAGAACCACGTTCGAGTCATCACTGCGGGACTTGTGTAGTGCCGTCATATGGAATTCAAGTATATTAAGTATTGTAAGAGCCTTCCTGGCGAATGATTGATATTATTCGTCTGTGAAGCATATGGAGGGTGTGGGCGCCTCTGTGTTGGGCCTGTATAGGCGTACAGGATTCGTACCGTCGATATGGTCCATATGCGTCTGCTCGTTGCGGGCGATCGGCGAGAAGTGTTGCTTTTGTTTAACTGGAGTTTGAATTTGGCGGATGTAAGAACGTTATCAGATTCGCAGTGAAATTATTTTTCCTTTCGGTGGTGCGCCCTTCGTTGCATGCGTAGATGATTTTGCATGCTTTGCTCTTGGTTCTCTTTAACAATACTGAGTTATCTGTAGGTCGTTGGGCTGTTTCCTCCCATAGGACTTCTTAGTTTAAAGAATAAAGAGAGATCACGGCAGAGGAGGCTGCAGAGTTCTATTCGCGCTCGCGAATGGCTTCCATATGTTTCCTCTCATAATGAGTTAGGCTACGAGAAGTGGTTGGTCCGCAAAGTACTCCATGTTTCTCCCAGTTCAGATAGAATATTCGTAAGATTTCGAAGTCTCCTTCCTACCAGGTCTGTGTTCGGGTAGATGTTTAACTTCTGTCCCTTTATCACTATTATCAGCTTATTGGATGTTTTAAATTCAAATACCTTAAGATGTAGTGGTGACGTCGATAGTTTTCAGTTTATATAACCTTTCTCACAGAGTACGACGTAGGGATGACTCAATTATTTAGAGAGACTTTTATGTGATCATTGTTTCTGTAGTCTAGTCAAATCTTATAGATTACAAGCAATTGAAAGCTAACTGTGAAATTTTTTACTTTCAGTGATAATCTTTTAGTCACAAGTAGTGACTACTCGTGTAGACGGGCTTTGAGGTCGGTAGATCGGGATGGCAACTTGTGAACCTTCTGGTTGTAGGGCGATTATTTCTATAGTTTGTGTGGCGGCTTTTGAGGGGTGCGTGATCTTAGATCTGGTGATTGCCTTTGGCAGTTCTTTCGAGGAAGACTGGCTGTAAAATTTGTTCATCTCTCGGCTCATATGCGTTCCGCTCTCGCTCAGTGAGAGCTGTTGCCTTGCATCCTCCTGAACTCTATAACTCTGAACTTGGAAGGACAGGGAGACCCCATGTGTTGGTGCTCATTATTCGGAATGCTATGCGGATAATCAGCTATATTATCATAAATGGCTCGGTATCACATCTATAGTATTGGATTTTAGGCGGTAACTTGGTGAGGAGCGAGGGCAGAGCCTAGATCGTCGGCGGCTTGAGGCTGAGCGTTCTTGGAGTGGGAGAAGATATTCTTGCTGATTCCATCGTGCCATTGCCCTCTTCTTGGGGTGTCCACCATGTATACGTCAGTATGACGAGGTGGCGTTCCAGGGCTCATAGGCGCTGGTTCTTCATCGTCTCCTATCATCGGTCGTCCATACCGTCGATGTCGTCGGAGTCGAGGTCGAGCATGTCGGTTAAATCGTCGATAGTGGCTACAAAGTGGGTGGTGGGTGGGCGTCGAATTTCTTCTCATCCGACATCCCAATCCTGTTGGCCATAGTCGGCCAGGCTCTCCTGACAAAGAGAGAGACCTTAGTGAATTCAGAATGTCGCCGAAGGGCGAGTGCTGAAAGATATCGCGGGGTGAATTCCATGATCGGCGCCCAATCGGATTCGATTGGCAGGGCGGACGGGTTCGGAGTCCAGAAAAGAGTCGGCACCTTGGAGTCACGGGCTTCGCAGAGGATTAGGCTGGTGTTCGGCTCGATTCGCCGTTGAGACTGCAGCCCCTGAGGCGGTGTCTAGCCACCCGTCCTCGATTGGCGCAGTTGGCTCCGAGCTAAGGATCGGAGCTGATGCGGGCGCGGCCTCTGGGTACTGTTCGGCGGCAGAGCTAGGTCATACCCATCGACAGTGCGGCGCGCCCGGCTGTGGCTCGAATCCGTCGAAGATCAAGTCCGCGGATGTCGGCCGTATAGTTCAAACTTCCAAATCTGACCTGATGGCTAGGGGCGTAGCTTTCAATCTGCTCCAGATGGCCAAGCGAATTAGCCCGCTGCAAGTGAGCCGCCGAATACGAAGATCTGTCCGGGGAGAAAAGTCTCACCCTGGACCGCATCGTTGTTAATGATTCAGGAGCCATCGGGCCTAAAGGCGACGACACAGAGGAACTCTCAATGAAAGCACCAATGTCGGTGTCAAAACCGGCGGATCTCGGGTAGGGGGTCCCGAACTGTGCGTCTAGGCCGGATGGTAAGGAGGCAGGGGACACGATGTTTTACCCAGGTTCGGGCCCTCTTGATGGAGGTAAAACCCTACGTCCTGCTTGATTAATATTGATGATATGGGTAGTACAAGAGTAGATCTACCACGAGATCAGAGAGGCTAAACCCTAGAAGCTAGCCTATGGTATGATTGTATGTTATGGTTGTTGTCCTACGGACTAAAACCCTTCGGTTTATATAGACACCGGAGAGGGTTAGGGTTACACAAGGTCGGTTACAAAGGAGGAGATATCCATATCCGTATTGCCTAGCTTGCCTTCCACGCCAAGTAGAGTCCCATCCGGACACGAGACGAAGTCTTCAATCTTGTATCTTCATAGTCTAACAGTCCGGCCAATGGAGATAGTCCGGCTGTCCGGAGACCCCCTAATCCAGGACTCCCTCACCCCTGCCAGGCTTCAATATCGTCATGAGCGGGCGGCAGTGTGTCTGGAGGTTTCTCCTGATCCGCCAAGGCCAGAGGGTAATCCTTCGGCCACCCGAAGTCCTCAGTATACGGCTCCTAAAGAGAGCAACAGAAAGAGTCTGGAACCGTACAGTGTGCGGTCGGACGCACTGAAGGATCTTCTGGAGCAAGAGGCCATCTCAGAAGTGCATCGTACGCTAATGGGTACGGTGATGGAAAGGATTTCATCCGCCGAAAGCGAGTTGCATGAAGCTTTTATGAGTCTGCTGAAAGGCTTTGAGGTATGTGAAATAGTGTATATTTTTGACAGTATCGCACATGTTAGGTGTTCCCTATGTAGATAGTAGCCCCAAAGACTCTGGTTGCCATCTAGAACGGCGGCAAACAGAGGATCATAGTCCCAGGTAATAATCAAACCGCCTTCATTTGCAGGTGGCTGAAGGTTCGGTGGCTAGCCGGACTGATGAGTTTGTCGAGCTAAAGCGGCAACTTGATGTGGCAGATGCCGACAGCGTGCTTGTCAACAAGCGGCTTGACGAGGCACGGGGTATGTGATTTCTCCGATGATCAACACATAGTAAGAGGAGCATGATGCTAGTATCTTTAATATGTTGTGACTGCAGATGGAGCTGCCACCGTGGAGACCCTTCGGGCGGAACTTGCCCGAGCCAAGGAACAAGCCAGAAATAGTGATGTGGCCGCTCTAAAGGCGGTCGAAGAGCTGAGGGCCGAACAGGCCGCGCATTGCCAACGAAAGGAAAGAGAGGCCAAGATGGCCGTCGAGTTGAAAGATGCCGCTGACCGTTACCAGCTTCTTGAAAAACAAAACCGAGCGAAGGCGATGGACCTGGAGAAGGCCATGGTAGCAGCCAAGGAAGCCCGCTCCAAAATCAGAGCGACGAAGGAGGAGCTGTGTCAAGCTAGAGATATCGCGGCTGGGAAGCCCTTTTTGTTGCGGACTAAGTTCGGAGATCCGAAGTATGCCCCTCTTGATCAACTATGGAGTTCTGCAGATGCATACGTGGATTTGGCAGCAAGTGTTGCTGATGCGGCCGAGTACTTCAAGGATCAAAAAGATCATGAAGTGGAAAAGCTGTTCTGGTCACAGTTCCATGCTCTAGTGCGTCCGCTGTTGTTGAATGAGCGAATGGCCGAGTGATCCGAGCTCCATAGGTTGTCTGGACTTGCCATGAGGTCTGTTGTGGATCATTTGTGGCCTGAAGGGCCAAGGCCGAATAGTTACTTTAGTTTAGTGCAACAATTCTTGGTGCTGTGCCGCACATCGACGCTATGAAGAGGTCGGCGTGCATAGAGGGTGCGCGGATGGCACTTGCCCGTGTCAAGACATACTGGGCAGAGATGGAGGCCACCACTATTGCAACCCAGAGTTCGGCCGTGGGCCGAGTATCTGCCGAGCACTACTTTGAAGAAGTCTTTGAAGGCGCTCGTTCGATAGAGGCTCAGTGCTCGAAGAATATTATATTCTAGTGACATGTATTTGTTGGGTTTCGTAGTAATTTATTCCTACGCACACGCAAGATCATGGTGATGCATAGCAACGAGAGAGGGAGAGTGTGATCTACGTACCCTTGTAGATCGACAACGGAAGCGTTAACTTGGTTGATGTAGTCGTACGTCTCCACGGCCCGACCGATCAAGCACCGAAACTACGGCACCTCTGAGTTCTAGCACACGTTCAGCTCGATGACGATCCCCGGACTCCGATCCATCAAAGTGTCGGGGAAGAGTTCCCTCAGCACGACGGCGTGGTGACGATCTTGATGTACTACCGTCGCAGGGCTTCGCCTAAGCACCGCTACAATATTATCGAGGACTATGGTGGAAGGGGGCACCGCACACGGCTAAGAATATGATCACGTGGATCAACTTGTGTCTCTGGGGTGCCCTTGCCTCCGTATATAAAGGATCCAAGGGGGGGTGCGGCCGGCCCTAGTAGGAGGCGCGCAGGAGGAGTCCTACTCCTACCGGGAGTAGGACTCCCCTCCCTTTCCTTGTCCAAGTAGGAGAGGGGGAAGGGAGAGAGGAGAGGGGCGCCCCTCCCTCCTTGTCCAATTCGGACTAGGGGGAGAGGGGGCGCGCGGCCTGCCCTGGCAGCCCTCCTCTTCTCCACTTTAGGCCCATGAGGCCCATTAACCCCCGGGGGGTTCCGGTAACCCCCCGGTGCTCCGGTTTTATCCGAAACTTCCTCGGAACACTTCCGGTGTCCGAATATAGCCGTCCAATATATCAATCTTTATGTCTCGACCATTTCGAGACTCCTCGTTATGTCCGTGATCATCCGGGACTCCGAACTAACTTCGGTACATATAAACTCATAATATAACTATCATCGAAACGTTAAGCGTGCGGACCCTACGGGTTCGAGAACAATGTAGACATGACCGATACACGTCTCCGGTCAATAACCAATAGCGGAACCTGGATGCTCATATTGGCTCCCATATATTCTACGAAGATCTTTATCGGTCAGACCACATAACAACATACGTTGTTCCCTTTGTCATCGGTATGTTACTTGCCCGAGATTCGATCATC